>NC_080163.1:142731314-142896165 GCF_950295315.1 Erinaceus europaeus | reverse complement strand
CCTTCCCCTTCCCTTCCTTCCTTCCTTCCCTTCCTCCTTCCCTTCCCTTCCCTTTCCTTCCCTTCCCTTCCTCCCTTCCCTTCCTTCCCTTCCCTTCCCTTCCCCTCCTCCCTTCCTCCTCCCCTTCCCTTCCCTTCCCTTCCCTTCCCTTCCCTTCCCTTCCCTTCCCTTCCCTTCCCTCCCCTTCCCTCCCTTCCCTCCCTTCCCTTCCCTTCCCTTCTCCCTTCCCCTTCCTTCCCTTACCCTTCCCTTCCCTCCCTCCCTCCCCTCCCTTCCCTTCCCTTCCCTCCCTTCCTCCTCCCTTCCCCTCCCCTTCCTCCCTTCCCTTCCCTTCCCCTCCCCTCCCCTTCCCTCCCTTCCCTTCCCCTTCCCCTCCCTCCCTTCCCTTCCCTCTTCCCTTCCCTCCCTCCCCTCCCCTTCCCTTCCCATCCCTTCCCTTCCCTCCTCCCCTTCCCTTCCTCCCTTCCCTTCCTTTTCCTTCCCTTCCTTCCCTTCCATCCCTTCTCCTCCCTCCCCTTCCCTCCCTTCCCTTCCTCCCTTACCTTCCCTTCCCTTCCCTTCCCTCCCCTCCCCTTCCCTCTTCCCTTCCCTTTCCCTTCCCCTTCCCGTTCCTTCCTCCTTCCTTCCTTCCCTTCCCTCCCCTCCCCTCCCTTCCCTTCCCTTCCCTTCCCCTCCCCTCCCTTCCCTTCCCTTCCTTCCTTCCCTTCCTTTTCCTTCCCTTCCTTTCCTTCCCTTCCCTCCCTTCCTTTTCCTTCCCTTCCCTTCCCTTCCCTTCCTTTCCTCCTTCCCTTCCCTTCCCTTCCCTTCCCCTCCCCCTCCCTTCCTTCCCTTCCCTTCCCTTCCCTTCCCTCCCTCCCCCTCCCCTTCCCTCCCTTCCCTTCCTTCCCTTCCTTCCCTTCCCTTCCCTTCCTTCCCTCCCTTCCTCTTTCCTTCCCTTCCTTTTCCTTCCCTTCCCTTCCCTTCCTTTTCCTTCCCTTCCCTTCCCTTCCCTTCCCTTCCCTTCCCTTCCCTTCCTTTTCCTTCCCTTCCCTTCCCTTCCCTTCCTTCCTTCCCTCCCCTCCCTTCCTTCCCTTCCCTTCCCTTCCCTCCCTTCCCTCCTTCCCTTCCTTCCTTCCTTCCTTCCTTTTCCTTCCTTCCCTTCCTTTCCTCCCTTCCTTCCCCTCCCTCCCCTCCCCTCCTTCCCTTCCCTTCCCTTCCTTTTCCTTCCCTTCCCTTCCCCTTCCCCTCCCCTCCCTCCCTCCCTCCTTCCCTTCCCTTCCTTCCCTTCCTTCCTTCCTTCTTTCCTTCCCTTCCCTTCCCTTCCTTTTCCTTCCCTTCCTTCCTTCCCTTCCCTTCCCTTCCCTTCCTTTTCCTTCCCTTCCCTTCCTTCCCTTCCTTTCCTTCTCCCTTCCCTTCCTTCCCCTTCCCTTCCCTTCCCTCCCCTCCCTTCCCCTTCCCTTCCCTTCCCTTCCTCCTTCCCTTCCCTTCCGCCCTTCCTTTTCCTTCCCTTCCCTTCCTTTTCCTTCCCTTCCCTTCCCTTACCTCCCCCTCCCCTCCCCTCCCTCCCTTCCCTTCCCTTCCCTTCCCTTTTCCTCCCTTCCTTCCTTTCCTTCCCTTCCCTTCCTTTTCCTTCCCTTCCCCTCCCTTCCCTTCCCCTCCCTTCCCTTCCCTTCCCTTCCCTTCCCCTTCCCTTCCCTTCCTTCCCTTCCCTTCCTTTCCTTCCTTTTCCTTCCCTTCCCTTCCCTTCCTTCCCTTCCCTTCCCTTCCCTTCCTTTTCCTTCCTTTTCCTTCCCTTCCCTTCCCTTCCTTCCCTTCCCCTCCCTTCCCTTTCCCTCCCTTCCCTTCACCTTCCCTTCCCTTCCCTTCCCTTCCCTTCCCTTCCCTCCCCTCCCTTCCCTTTCCCTTCCCTTCCCTTCCCTTCCCTTCCCTCCTTCCCTTCCCTTCCTCCCTTCCCTTCCCTTCCTCCCTCCCTTCCCTTCCCTCCTTCCCTTCCCTCCCTTCCTTCCCTTCCCTTCCCTTTCCTTCCTTTCCTTCCTTTCCTTTCCTTTCCTTTCCTTTCTTCATTTCTTTCCTTCTCTCTCTCTCTGTCTCTCTTTTTAATAGAGATGGAGAGAAACTGAAAGGCAGGGTGGGAGAGAAAGAGAGACCTATAGCACTGTTTCGCCGCCTGTGAAGCTCACAGCGCTTTTACAGGTGGTGAACAGAAGCCTGAAATCTGGTACTTGTGTATGATAATGTCATCTCTACTGGATACACAATCACCAAGCCACTACATTTATTATCTAACATTGCTACCTGCAAAGTAAATAGTAATAAAATCTCCAATTTAGAGACAAACTTTCAAAGAGAAGTTGTTTATTTAAAGTCAGATAGATAGGATTGGAATTCTTGAAGTTTGAATCCCAGACCAGCATTCTATTTTTTTTAATTTTATTTATTAGTATTTTGTTACAAGACTATAAGATTCAAAGTATAGTTTCAAACCACACCCACCACCAAAGCTCTGTATTCCCACCCTGCCATTTTACAGAGATAACCATCATAGTTCTTTTATTTATTTATTTGTAAATGGAAGTATTGACAAGACCATAGAATAAGAGGGATACAATTCTGGGAGTCGGGCACAGTGGGTTAAGCACAGGTGGCGCAAAGTACAAGGACCAGCATAAGGATCCCGGTTCGAGCCCCCCGCTCCCCACTTGCAGGTGAGTCGCTTCACAGGTGGTGAAGCAGGTCTGCAGATGTCTATCTTTCTTTCTCCCTCTCTGTCTTCCCCTCCTCTCTCCATTTCTCTCTGTCCTATTCAACAACAACAATAGTAACTACAAAAATAAAAAGAACAAGGGCAACAAAAGGGAATAAATAAATAAATACTTTTTTAAAAGAGGGGTACAATTCTATATAATTCCCACCACCAGAACTCTGTATCCAATCCCCTCCCTTGAAAGCTTTCCTATTCTTTGTCCCTCTGGGAGTATAGAACCTGGATGATTAAGGGGTGCAGAAGATAGAAGGTCTGGCTTCTGTAATTTCTTCCCCATAGAACATGGGCATTGGCAGGTTGATCCATACTCCCAGCCTGTCTCTCTTTCCATAGTGGAGTAGGGATCTGGGGAGGTGGGGCTCCAGGACACATTGGTCGTCTTCCCAGGGAAGTCAAGTTGGCATTATGATAGCGTCTGGAACCTGGTGGCTAAAAAAGACTTAAGATATAAGGCAGAACAAATTGTTGACTAATCATGAACCTAAAGACAAGAATACTGCAGGTGAAGATTTGGGGTCTCAATTTTGAAAAAGCTAGTAGGTCTATTTGAGGTATATTCTAAGGGGCCCATGACCCTACTAATTTTTGCCTGAGCTTCACATCTGACATGCAGGTGACCTAAGTTATTGTCTTGGGAGATGGTGTCATAGTTGGAAAAAAGGACTAGAAAGCTAGATCAGGGAAGAGAGTATGGGAAAATTATATAAATATTGTTAACTGTAAACCCCATAGATTTTATCTGAGGTCCATATTCAGCACAGGAGCCTATGTAACCTCTGCATCCCTGTAGGTGTGATCTGGCATTCTATAGTCATGGCTAGGAACATTCCAGGCTGCACTAATTTCAGGACCCATCATCTTTGGGTGATAGGTAGAATATGTTATCCAACCTCCCTTTGGAGAATGGAACATTCCCTACCCTTGTTTATCCACATTGAGGGTAAAGTCCTAAAGGGACCCACAAAGGGGTCCATTATGTTGTTACTGATGGAAATGGCCAGTGACAGTGGTGAGATGGATCCACTAGAGGTCTAGGCCCACCATGTCTGTGTGGAAATCCAGGACTCCCTGACCAGGGCCCCAGGTGATAGGATGGCCTTATAGTGACTAAAGAGTCATCATTAAAGTATGCCAGCCTCTTGCCCTTATTCAGCTTTTATAGTCTTTATTTTGTATAATAAGGTTAGCTTTGGAGTGATTGAGGGACATGCAACAGGAGATAGCTGAGGAGGATATCTAGGTCTAAGTAGAAACAATTTTGTTAGGTACTCTATGGTATCTTTTTAGGTCTTTCTGTTTGCTTGCTACATGTATTGACTCACTGGAAACTATTGTGCACTTTTGCTTTAAGGTATGCTTTTCCCTAACTCATGGACACATGTACATATATGCCCTATCTCATGGGGCCTGGTCTATATCTAGGTTTTGAGGTTTGTTAAGAAGTGTACCACCTGAACTGGAATTAACAAGTCCTGTGAGCTAGGAAAGGACCACCATAGTTCTTAAAGTCTTACCGTTTGCTTGCATTTGTTTTGTTTGGATTTTTTTTTTTTTGCAAGTTCATGTAAACCATATCTTTAGATTCCACATATGAGTGAAACCATCTGATAGTTGTCTTTCTTCTCTTTACTTATTTCTCTAAACATAATCATCTCCAGTACCATTCATTTTGTCCTAAAAAACACAATGGCATTTTTTTTTAATTGCAGAGTACTATTCCATGGCATATATATCCCATAACTTCTTTAGCCAGTCATCTGATGATGGGCATCTAGACTGTTTCCACTCTTTGCCTATTGTGAATAATACAGCTATGCACACAGGGATGCCTATGTCCCTTCTAATTAGTGCCAGATTGTCCACTGGATAAATGCCTAAGAGTGGTATTGCTAGATGATAAGGTAATTCCATTTTTATTTGTTTAAGGACTCTCCATACAGTCTTCCAAAGGGGCTGTAACAGTTTGCATTCCTACCAGCAGATAAGTAGAGTTCCCTTTTCTCCACAATCTCTCCAATCCCTGTCTACCTGTCCTTTTCTGGTTTGTTGATGTAAGCCATTCAGGTATGAGATGATATCTCAGCATAGTTTTAATTTGCATTTCTCTAATGATCAGTAAAGTGAGCATTCCTTTATGTGTCTATAAGGCATGTGTATCTCTCCTTAGAAAACTTTTTAGTTCTTTGACTCACTTTTTTATTTGGTTACTTTTGCTTCTTTTGTAGATCTGTATCAATTCTATATAGATATTTGATATCAGTCACTTGACAGACCAGCATTCTTAATCACAACTTCTTCATAAAGTTGTTGAGAGGAATGATTAAAACAAAGAAAACTAAAAACAAGATGATATATAAGTATTAGTTAATCATTTGAATGGAAAGACAAATTTTCCATTTGTTGCATGTGAGTGTTAATCACCTTAAAATCAGATTAAGACATCTCTGCTTTGCCCAGGAGTTCAGTCAATGCCTAGAGAAAGAATCCTTGTCTTTATTGTCCCTACCCACCCACTCCCCCAATGAACCACTAATGTCATTAAGAAACAGTTAACACACATCATCTTTCTTCACTATTTTTGCTGCCTGCCATCTGGAGTGCCTCAGTTCTCTTGGATGTGTTCACACTAAATCAGCAGATGAAAGCATTAACTAATTTCTCCATTTCAAATCTGCTCATTTGGGTAACGATGACCTTTAAAACTAGTGTCATCCACCTCATAACCATGTGCCATATGTTGCATGTCAGATAATAAAGCATATTTAAACTTAGCAGGCTCCATAACACCTTATGCCTGTCTGGTAATTAATTAATAATTTCCTTAGCAGCATCTTCTAGGCTCAGACAGACAAGACATTTTGTTTGCCACTTAGAGTCCCTTTGCATTGGAAAATTTTCAAGTATTCTCTTGGAAGATTTCACTGTACAGAGACCTTCTCCCATACACTATTGACATCTGTGACCAGTGAATTTCTTCCCAAAGATACTTATTCTCATGCAAAATAATATATAATATGTTGATTCATAATTACCCAATATTTTATATAAGTTCTTATTTACTGCTCACAAAAACCTCTCAGGATAGGGGTTTCTATACCTAGTAAATTCATTTAGCAGACAAGAAGCTGGTGGATCCAAGAATTTGGGCAATTTGCCTAGTTCCTGGAAAGCCTTAGATTTGAACCTAGAGCTATGACTCAAAATACCAATATTGCCACGTTTTTGGAAGAGGCATTCTAAAATGATTACCTAGGAATGAAAGAAATGACATTACATAAATATATGGGCATTCACAGTTCTTATGGTTAAAGTTCTTATGGCAGTCCTCTCTGAAATTTTTGCCTATTTGAGTCATATACAACTCAGTGTTACATACCTTATTATGAATATTTGGGCTTTGTGGTATCTGACTTCTGGATGCCAAAATGCCTTAACACATGTTATTTATTTCTTTAATGTTCTATGTATATCCACACATTTAATATTTCATAAATTTGTATGTGAGACATACTACCACTCCAATAAAGGAAATGTGTATATTAATCTGTATCTTTCCATATTTTTTCCACTAAAGTTCTGCACAAACTAATGGAACTATTTTTCTTTAGTTGTGATTTGTTTTGCAACAGTGGCTATTATATTAACTTTGCTAAATTTTACTACATTAATTCATTTTAGTAACTTTTATACTTTATGTTGTGAATACACCATGATCTATGCACATATTCTGCAATCAATGAACATCATTTTTCCACCCAGACTCCTGTCATTAATTATGGCTGCTTGGACTTCCAAGTACCAAATTCCTAAGGTAGAACTGCCAAGTCAAAGGCTAAATGCTGTGAAAGTTTAACTGGTACTGCTGAATTTTTTTCCAAAAAGCCAATGTCGGGTTGCGTGGCGGGAGAGAGAAGAGACCAGGAACTCATGGAGGAGCGGGAATGCAAATCTTTATTCACGCGGACATTCCAGAGTCGGGTGTGAGCATAGCAGGTTTAGGCCACGTGGAGCTAGAAAAATGGCCACCTCCAGCTATGCACACCAGCCCTTCTCCAGGTCTTCTCCAGGTTGGGATGCAGAAGAAAAAAAAAGAGAGAGCGGAAACAGGAGTGACTTTTATAGGAGAATTCCGGAACTGGCAAGTCGGGATGTAATTGGCTAAGAAAGGGGGTGGAGAAAACAAGGCACTCTGGGAAGGTAGAAAGCTTCTGTAGCAATAGTTGCTATAGTTTTTTAGCTTGCAGGAATGGGCGATACCCTGAGAGGGGTAATGTGGTGGCGGAGGAGTCATTTTTAAAACAAGGCAGAAGATTGATATGTAAATAATAATACTCGCATGGAAATATGGTGGTTTGTGGGTCCTGCCTAACTCAACCACATCTGTTCAATATCCCAACAAGCCAATAGTTTTTTTGCATTTCTAACTGTAGTAGCTGTACCTCTTAAAATGGCTGCTTTGAGCCTAATGAATCATGGTTACTATGGTTTGCATTTCACACATTTCTAGTGGATTTGAGCATCTTTTTTATATATCTGTTAACCATCTTAATTTACAGTCTATAAATCACATTTTACATCCTTTTTCAATCTATTGTGCTACTTGTGTTTCTCTTTTCAATCTGTAGTATGTACTAGCTTTGTGTGATGCAATTTGTTTTTCCAACACTAGCAATTATCTATATACATTCCCCAATAAATAGACTTTTACCTACATACTTTTAACATAGGTATTTCCATTGTTATAAATATGTTTCCTAGGGCTAAGAGAGATAGCTCACCTGGGAGGGCTTTGCTGTACACATATCCTGGGCTCCAGCCTACAGTACTATGGGGGTGCTATAGCACTATGGAAAGTTTTCTTACTGTGGTGTATGTCCCCCTACTGTCCTCTTTCATTTTGGAAAATATGGTCTAGAGCAGTGAATCCCAAGTGATCACAAAAAGAAAAAAAAAATAATTTAATATCTCTGCTTTCTTTTTTTAATGAACTTATTCTGTTTCTCTTTTTAAAAATATTTTTATTATCTTTATTTATTGGATAGAGATGGCCATAAATTGAGAGGGTGGGGGAGATAGAGAAGGAGAAAAACAGAGAGACAACTATAGCACTGCTTCACCACTTATGAAGCTTTCTCCCTACAGGTGGGAACCAGGGGCTGAAACCTGGGTACTTGTGCATTATACCATGTGCACTCAACCAAGTGTGCCACCACCTATCCCTCTTCTCTGCTTTCTTGTACTATTTACTCATATATTTTTTTCATTATTGAGAATGAATTATTTCTCCAAATTTCTAGGTAATACTCCTTAGAACACTAAAGTCTATTATTTTTTTCCTATTTATCATAAGATAAAACTTTTCTAATTTCTTATATATACTCCAGTATTATATAAATGGTTTGTGGGATCTTATGCATGAATATATATGAGGGTTTCTGTTTGTGTGTTAGTGCCTCGAATATCACCTTGCTATATTCAAATGTATTTGTTCTGTTATTTCTTAATATATAGTTAGTTTCCTTTGCAACTTTTCTGCATTTATAATGAAAACATTTAAGATTTTAAAAATACTCTATGTTACTTAATTTTTGTTATAAACTATATTTTCATTGTGCTCTAGATAATCTGCAATGTCATTTTCAGTATACTTTTTTATTTTAGGAATATCAAAGAGAGTATTTCTTAATTTTCAAGATGCTTACATATGAACTGTTAATTTACTGTTTTGTTATTTCTTTACTTTGGGATATGAGCCAGAGCAGATGACCTTTTTTATTTTAAGAGGGCTGGCAAGATATTATAGCTTACTTGGAAATGGCCTGCTTTGTAATAAATATGACCTAGATTCAAGTCTGTCTTTCTTTACATTGAGTGAAGTTTGCCCTGGTGACCACAAGATTGAAAAAAGTTAAGAAAATAATTTTTATAAATATCAAATGTTGTGCAACAGTGTATATTCTGTACTCAACAATGTATATTCTGTGGAGTGATAACCTTACCAAGCTATTTCTCTGTCTTATATCTATCCATATTTTTAAATTTATTATCTTTAAGCATGTAGTAAACAGAGACAGAAATCAAGAGGAAAAGAGGGGATAGAGATGGAGAGAGATAGAGAGACACCTGCAGCTCTGCTTCACCATTCTTCCCCCTGCAGGTTAGGACTGGGGCTCAAACCTGGGTTCTTGTACATTATAACATGTGCATTCAACCAGGTTTGCCACCACCTAGCCCTCATATCTATCCATATTGCATGTTGTCTATTAATCTATTTATAAAGTACTTGATTTATTTTGGATAGAGCCAAAGAAGTTGAGAGGGAAGGAGAAGCTAAAGAGGTTGGGGGGGGAGAGAGAGAGAGAGAGAGAGAGAGACCTGCAGTACTCTTTCATCTTTGAACCTGGGTTCTTGTGCACTGTAATGTGTGTGCTCAACCAGGTGCACCACCACCCAGCTTCTTGGGTTTTTGTTTGTTTGTTTTGTTTACCAAGGTATGAATTGGAAAGTTTCCATTTTTCTTATTTCCAAGTACACCCAGTTCATAGGCAGAGTAAACTAAGCCGTTCACCTATTAAATATTGGAGACTTTATCCAGTTAAATTTAACTGTAAGTGATGTCAGATTTCCTTTCTGAGAGACTCAGATCAGTAAGCATAAACTTCTGTCAGTTGCCTTTACTTCTTATTACTTCCCTAAGCTCCATGTCAGCTGTAAGCAGATAATGTTCACCACCATTCCTCTGCATTCTGGAGAAATTCTAGCAAAGGAAAAGCCTCATATACATCCAGTCACCCATGGATCTAGATACCCTGTGACTCAGGTAAAGCCAATAAAAATAGGATTGAAGAAGAATTTAGCAGTTTCATTTTCCCAGACTCCCCTCCAAATTCTTGCCTTTAAGTATTGGGTTAAGCATGGTTAAAAGGGATTCTTAGGACTATAAACAGTCTACATTCTGTTCTGACACAGTAAGGACCTCAATGTGAATGCAAAATAAGTAAAGATTAGAGAGCTAATTGATGAACTGGGATAGGCAGATTAACTGGGTAGGATGATGCTTTAAGATATCTTCACTCAGGTCATGGTATACAAGGGGATAGGACAATGTAGAGTGTGGTTCTGTGGTTAATGGGGGAGAGAGTGATACAGTACTTTCTTATTAGGTACTTTTAGAGACTTGGCTTGATCACTTATAAAATAAATTCTGTATTGAAATGAATATTAATATAGGAAGTAAATAGAATCTCCATGAGTCATTTTTTTAAATTAGCATCATCAAAGCAATTTGGTCATTTTGTAAAATGTAAATGTCATTTGTTATTTTGTATTATGTTTAGGATATATTGTTTTATGAATCTGTTGCTTTCTCAGGGATAGCATCTCAGAGTACCTACCCCAATTATGGGTTAGTATACCTCATCTACAAAATATGTGTCATCTCCCCTTAGCCTCATATCAGGTCTCTCTCCATTCCCCTTAGTGATGATCTGCAGACTTAGGTCTAATGTTTATATATGTCTCACCCTCTCTGTTCCTTTATGTTATCTCTTTAATCCCACCAGGAGTGAGATCATCACACATTTTTCATTCTTCTTCAATCACTTAGCATGATCCCCTTCATTGTCATCCCTGTAAAGCAAGGTTTAATCAATTCTTAATACTGAGTAGTATTCCAAAACTACATATATATCCTCAGATATCCAGGAGAGGACAAGAGGACATAATTACTCAAATAGCAGCTTTTTGGGGGGTAGTGTTGATGGGAGTCATCACTATGACTTCATCTACTCCAGATCAACTTTCCACAAATTCGGTGGATCCCAGAGTGGAACTTCGGTTGTGAGCATGGATCAGCAGTTACACAATACAGACAAGCTATAATGCCATCTTAGATATATTTTAATTTTTTAGAAATACCCATCTATTTTCTATAGATACTGGACCAATTTATAACCCCGCCAGCAGTTTATAAGTGGGCCTATATGCACATTCGCCACAGCATTTATAGCTTCTGACCTTTTTTGATGTAGACCTTTCTCATGTGTGTGAGGTGACATCTCAGTGTTATCTTGATTTGCATTTCCTGCATAAGTGATAATGAACATTTTTTTCATGTGCCTCTATAAGTCCTCTGGGGTGAAGTGCCTGTGAAACTCTTCTACCCATTTTTTTAATGGAGTAACTTATTTTGTTGTTGATTTTACTGAGTATATACCTGGGATGTCAACCCTTCATCAGATGTATACTGTCTCCCATTTGGCAGGATATCTTTTGGTTTTGATGATAGTTTCTTTCAGAGTACAAAAGTTATTTATTTAGTTATTTATGCTTTTACCAGAGGACTGCTCAACTCTAGTTTATGGGAGTTCTGGGGACTGCACATGTTGGAGCCTCAGGCAAGACAATCTTTTGCATAACCACTATGCTATCTTCCCAGTTCAACAGTTTTTTTTTTTTAATTCAATGTGATCTTCCCACCCTTTTATCTTTACTTTAGTTTCCCTTACTGTTGACATTAAATCTCCAAATACACCTCTGGAGATAATGTCATGCAGAGATAAGATAAAGAAGGTTAAGCAAGCATGAAAGGATCAATACTTCCTTACTGGGTTTTACCAGCTTCCTCTGCTGGAAGTTCTCAGCTGACTTAAGATTGACTTAGAGACTAGGTGGGATAAGACTTTCTAGTAAGAGTAAGGGGGGGGTGGAAACATACTAACACTTAACATTAGCCTAAGATCCTACTAAAAAGATGATAGTGTGTGTGTTGGGGGGGGGAGGTGGAGTATAGAACCTTGATGGCCTAGACCAGTTTATAAAAGGAAATTCCCTCCTCACTTCCACTGAAATACAGCTCGTTTCCCAGTACCTTCATATGAAGTATTTAATGAAATGCAGTCACATTGAAATGCTGTGTTTGAGATTCCACTTTTCATTTCATTTACTTTCTGTTATAAAGACTCCCTGGGTTTTATTTAGTCAGATGTCTAACTAGAAATTGCACTTTTCAGAAAAGATAAAAAATAATGATCATCTAATTCCCTATTTTCCACAGAGCCACTTAACTTTCAAGTGCTCAGTACTAATCAATAAAAGCCTTTCATCACAAAACCCAATAAGCAAGATCAAATTTGAGAGAAATGCTCAAAAGAGAGCAATGGTTGGCACCCAGACCATTGTGAGATCAGAATCACATTTTTGTGTGTAGCTAATTTCTACCCATGGCCCAAAGCCATTCTACCTTTTTCTCTTTGATCTCTTACTTTTACATTCTGAGTCATTTTGTGTCTCCTTTTGAGAACACAGAGCCTAATGTGGTCAGGATCCAGTGAAAATCTAAAACCAGAATTGATACCAGATAGCAGTGTAATGCCCTGTTGGACGTCTCATCTCATCCAGGAAGTATTGGTTCCAAGAGGAAAGCAGGTCCTAAAAACAATGTTAAGATTCAGTTTTCTGATGATGTTAATATGGTATCTGGGGCTCATTCTTTAGATCTTCTCCCCTTTCTCACTCTCTTGAAGGAAAATGTTCACTTGGTGAACATCAACAAACAATTCTCAGTTGGGCTTGACCCTCAAATCTTACCACAGGAAATTCTGGTGAGGTGAATTGTACTCCATGGTCACTATTAGCACTTAGGAGCTATCTTTTCTAGCAAGTTCAAGTCTAAATTTTCAATACTGTCATCCTCTATTCAGCTATATGTGTAGAAAAGACAAAACAGTGTGAGAATAAAGATCATAGGACAAATTCCCACTGTCACCTTATGATCTTAAGAGGGAAAGAAGAAAGAGGCTCAAGTGGCCATACTGTTAACAAATGTAGACTAACTAGTTCATTGGAATTTCCTAATTGTGATTAGGATTCAACTAGTCTATGAAGATAACCTTCCTGGAATATAGGTGGAAACTAAAAATGTTCATTAGTGTTTCTATATTTGAAGAACATAATTTTACAGATGCATATGTATATTCTTCTCATAAACCAGTTAACACAAAATGAAGACACATTTTCACAAGCAAAATATGAATGATTCCTTGTAACACATGGAAAACACAATCCTCTGTTAAATATATTTTCTTTCTACAATATATTTAAATGATACTGTTGAAGGGTTTAGAATTCTGTTATAGATATTATTATACAAGGGTATCTAAAAAAAATTTGCACAGGTAGGAAACTGTTACAGTATAAATAGTATTACCACTACATTAAGTTCTCTTGGTATAAACATTAAAAACAGCCTGTGCTCATGTATCTGTATTGCTCTTAGTAGTTTGCACAGGTTGTTTTTTATGTTTGTATCAAGAGAATTCAGTATGAATTATTGAGAATTTCAATACAATATGCTTAAATATTAAACTAATTCTTATTCTCTGACTACTTTAAGTGGCTTGCTTCTTTTAATAAGTTCTGGAAACAAAGTAAATGAATATAACTTCTGTTAATAGACTATACTCTGCATTTTTATGGTGATAGGAGGGGGTCCATGGATTTAGGTTGGATTTAACCATGTAAATCTGATAAATCTAACACAAGTGCTAAAATTAATTTGGAAAACCTTTCCTATTTTTTTCTCTAGAAATTGTGCCTATGCACCAAATAACCATTACTCTTCACAAAATATACTTCTTATAAAAGTAATTCATGGAAGCTCACCTGCAAGAAATTAAAATTTTGATCCTTCTTAATTCATTAGCATACTTACAGTAATAAGGTAATGCATTCTTTAAAAATTGCTGACCAGAATTTCCTGGACAGAGGACCACATCAATGTGTACTGGAGCTCCACTTTCCCAGAGCCCTACCCTACTAGGGAAAGAGAGAGGCAGACTGGGAGTATGGGTCGACCAGTCAACACCCATGTTCAGCGGGGAAGCAATTACAGAAGCCAGACCTTCCACCTTCTGCAACCCACAATGACCCTGGATCCATACTCCCAGAGAGATAGAGAATGGGAAGGCTATCAGGGGAGGGGATGGGATATGGAGATCGGGTTATGGGAATTGTGCGGAACTGTACCCGTCTTATTCTATGGTTTTGTTAATGTCTCCTTTCTTAAATTAAAAAAAAATTATAAATTTTCGGGGCCAGGTGATAGCGTGGGGCTTAATTGCACATGTTGTACAGCACAAGGTTTACTGTTTGAGCCACCAGCTCCCCACCTGCAGGGGGGTTGCTTCACAAGTGGTGAAGCTGGTCTGCAGGTGTCTATCTTTCTCTCCCCCTCTGTCTTCCAATCCTCTCTCGATTTTTCTTTGTTATATCCAACAACAACGACAGCAATAACAACAACAATAAGCAACAAGGGCAATAAAAGGGAAAAAATAGCCTCCAGGAGCAGTGGATTTGTCATGCAGGTACCAAGCCCCAGCAATAAACCTGGAGGCAAAATTTAAAAAAGTTATAAATTTTCACCTCTGCAGCCAAAACACATCTATACTAGACACGAATCAAATGTTGTTCTTCTTTTTTTTAAAAAAAATCATATTTATTTATTTATTCCCTTTTGTCACCCTTGTTGTTTTATTATAGTTATTATTGTTGTGGTTGTTGCTGGATAGGATAGAGAGAAATGGAGAGAGGAGGGGAAGACAGAGAGGGGGAGAGAAAAATAGACACTTGCAGACCTGCTTCACCGCCTGTGAAGCGCCTCCCCTTCAGGTGGGGAGCCAGGGGCTCAAACCGGGATCCTTATGCCGGTCCCTGTGCTTTGTGCCATGTGCGCTTAACCTGCTGCGCTACTGCTTGACACCCAAATGTTGTTCTTCTAACCACTGGTTATTCAGTTGAATCTTCCAGTTTGTAAAGCCTCTTCTGTTTCCTAGGGAGGAACATATATATATATATATATATATATTTGATAGAGACAGAGAAATAAAGGGAGGAGAAAGGAGAGAAAGGGAGAGAGAAAGAGATACTTCTAGAGTTGCTTCACTTCTGGTCAAGCTTTCCCCATTCAAGTGGTGACCAGAGACTTGATCAGGGCCCTTACCCATTATACCATGTGTGCTCAACACAGTGCACCACTGCTCAATCACAGGAACTTTACCTTGTTCATGGATGTAGTTTCAGCTCTTTGAAAATGCCAGATAAATGAGTGAACAAATGAATTACTTTAAATTCAGTGAAAAGAGTAGAAAATCTTGGAAACAAAAAATGAAAGCATCTATTTCTCAGAAAGATTTAGACATTTTATTTTGAAGAAGTTGGAGCTGAATGACTTGGCTTCGTAACTGGGTTACACAGAATTTCCATCATCCAGTGTTTCACGAGATCTTATTTTGACTTGAAATGTTTCATGACAGGTTTATGGCATTAATTTCCTCCTCTTGGATGCATGGTCCTTATATGTTTTCTACGGAGTGTATATCAACTGGCTGGAGTAAGATAGAGTAATGGGTATGTGACTTTAAGAAGAAGTTTTCTACAGACAGACTATATGAGGTTTGTAGACCACCATGGAATACCCAGTCCACCAGATTTTAATGCTGAAAGTCAGAAGAGCACATGAGAAACCAGCTCTTTAAAAAAAATAAATAAAGGGGTTTTAATTAAATGATTTCTCAGAACCTTATTGCTGATACCGTCACTTCTATTTCTAATAGATTTTGAGACTTGTTGTTCAGAAGTTAATCCTGTTAATAAGATTCGATTTTCTTTTTGCCTTAATAGTATACTTTGAAATACTTATGATGAAGCCAAGACATATTTGGTGTGTAGGATTGCAATGGTTCTGTGTGTAATCTTGGCAAATGAGACTAAGAGGAGACTGACTGGGAGGAGAGTGAACATAAAAAAGTGGAAAAACTGACTCCTCTGCAATTATAAAGAAAAGAAAAAGTCCTTTTTTCCTTCAATAAGTCTAGTTCACTCTTGTTCAATCTGTGATGCATGTATTATGAGCAGCGGCCTTTAACCTGAAGGGGACCAGCCAACCCCCTCTAAACAATCTGGCTGTCTAATAACTGCATAAATGGCTGAACACTTGATTAAAAAGAACAATTTCCTGGCATAAAGCAGGCCTGCCTTTTCTCCAGTTTTTCTATTGGCAAAATCCCCCTAGTGAGTTTCCTTATTCTTACATTTCTCATAACCTACCCCCCCATACACTCATACACACACACACACACACACACACACACACACACACACACACACACGCACACGAGAAGTAAAATGTCAGTGTTCAGGCAGGAGTAGATGCATAATGGTTAGGCAAAGAGATTCTTATGCCTGGTTCCCAAAGTCCCAGGTTCAAAGCCCCACATCACCATAAGCCAGAGCTGATCGGTGTACTGATAAAAAAAGAAAAAATAATAAATTAAGTAGTAAGTCAGTGACTCTATCATAGGAACCAGACACAACTTTATGTTACTTACTTACAGAGTAGGTCACGCACTTAAAATGTAACCAAAATTTAAATTGCCTGTTAGAAAATGATCGAAAGGATGTGCATGTCAGCTGATTTAAGTAGACAGTGTGATATCACTGGGGATGCAGGTCTTGTGGATGTACCTGTAAGTTGATGCAATATTGAAAAAGCAACATAAGTAGCAGAAAGCAAAAAGGATGACTCTTGAATGCCAGGCTAGGAAACTTCAGGCTTTATTGTGTTGAGAGTAAGAAATGGTACATTTCGGTAGAGAGAGGAGTAGGAAAAATTTATTATCCAGGTTAATGCTTGAAAACTTGAGGCAAAGTTTTGAATTAGGGAATAATTTATTACACTTTAAAAACATGTTGCCTAACTTCCCCTTCCTCAGAATTACAATGCCTGGTTGTTGGTGCTCTATTGAACTGAAAACTTTTATTAATATTTGTGGTTTCATTTTATAAAATTATCATAACTGATGGATTTACAGTTCTGAAACAGTAACCAAATTTTAATAATGAAGCCATTAATACATACCTTAGCTTGAGGGTATGATATTTGTGACAATGTAATATTTGCTCTGAAAGTAGCAATCCCCAAACTAATATATTTATCTCTATGTAAGTTACAAAATATCTCCCCAGCTAGCAGCACATTGTGTTGTCTTGACAATCAGAGCTTTCCTACCACTATTGTTGCTTTCTCCCTCTTTGCAGAACAAAAGAGATTCTTAAACTATAAAAGAAATTAATTATCAAGATGATCTAGAGAGACTTAAAAATAATTTAAGAAGGAATTTCCATTTGAAAAGATCACTGTTCTTAGTGCTTCTCTGCCAAGGCTGTGGACTGTGTATTCCTTTCCTCAGACTTTACTGCATTTATATTTAAATGAAAATAAAGACATATATGTTGGACAAAAACTATACACTTATACTCCTTAAAACCATTCTTTTATAAAATGAATAGAAAAAGTTCTGCTATAGGAGCTCACCAAGATACCAGTTTATTCTAGGAGTGTATGTTTTGCATTGTGTGCATCAACTTGGATATTTATTGACATAATTTTGTTTATTATTTTACTGGATCAATATGTATGATGAGAATCAGCCTCACCAGGAAACAAATAACTGGGGTTGTGTACTTTTAACTAAGGAAAGAGAAAGCTGAGAAAGCCTTTTGGTTTCTTTGACCATATTCTGCTATTTTACTACCACTACTTTGTTTTCATGAAACTAAGATTCAGGAGGTCATTGACCCTCACTGTACAGTGATAGAGCTAGGATGTGGGGTTATGCCCAGGGATTCCTTGCCAAGTGCTCACTTTTTTTTTTTTAGAAACTATTATTTTTTTTCCTTTTGTTGCCCTTGTTGTTTATTGTCATTGTTGTTGTTATTATTGTTGTTGTTATTTCTGTCATTGTGGTTGGATAGGACAGAGAGAAATCGAGAGAGGACAGGAAGACAGAAAGGAGTAGAGAAATATTTGTGGTTATTATCAGTGTTCTGATAAAAAAATAAAAAATAAATAATTTATTAAAATTATTTATTTAAAAATATTAATAAAATAATAAATTAAGTAATAAGGCAGTGACTCTATAATAGGAACCAGACACAACTTTGTGTTACTTACTTACAGAGTAGGTCAAGAACTTAAAATGTAAGCAAAATTTAAATTGCTCAAATTTTAAAATTTAAAATTTAAAAAGCTCAAATGAACGACCTTACTGCACACCTCAAGGACTTAGAGGAAGAGGAACAAAGGAACCGTAAAGCAACCAGAAGGACAGAAATCACTAAAGTTAGAGCAGAAATAAACAACATTGAAAATAAAAGAACCATACAAAAGATCAATGAAGACAAATGTTGGTTCTTTGAAAGATTAAACAAAATTGACAAACCCCTAGCCAGACTCACCAAACAAAAAAGAGAGAAGACTCAAATTAATAGAATTGTAAACGATGGAGGAGATATCACAACTGACACCACAGAAATCCAGAGAATCCTGCGAAACTTCTATAAAGAACTATATGCCACCAAGCTAGAGAATCTGGAAAAAATGGAACAATTCCTAGAAACCTATGCACTTCCAAAACTGAACCAAGAAGAACTACAAAATCTAAATGCACCAATCACAGACAAAGAAATTGAAACCGTTATCAAGAATCTCCCCCAACAACAAAAGTCCTGGACCAGATGGCTTCACAAACGAATTCTACAAAACTTTCAGGAAACAGTTAATACCCATACTTCTTAAGCTATTCCATAAGATTGAAGAAACAGGAATACTCCCTTCCACCTTTTATGAATCCAACATCACCCTGATACCAAAAGCTGATAGGGACAGAACAAAAAAGGAAAACTACAGACCAATATCTCTGATGAACATAGATGCCAAAATATTAAACAAGATCTTGGCCAACCGGATACAGCAACACATCAAAAAGATTGTTCATCATGACCAAGTGGGATTCATCCCAGGAATGCAAGGCTGGTTCAACATTTGTAAGTCAATCAATGTCATTCACCACATCAATTAAAGCAAAGCCAAAAACCACATGATTATCTTAATAGATGCAGAGAAAGCCTTTGACAAAATCCAATATCCATTCATGCTCAAAACTCTACAAAAAATGGGAATAGATGGGAAATTCCTCAAGATAGTGGAGTCTATATATATCAAACCTACAGCCAACATCATACTCAATGGACAGAAGCTGAAAGCATTCCCCCTCAGATCGGGGACTAGACAGGGCTGTCCACTGTCACCGTTACTCTTCAACATAGTACTGGAAGTTCTTGCCATAGCAATCAGGCAAGAGAAAGAAATCAAAGGAATACAGATTGGAAGGGAAGAAGTCAAGCTCTCACTATTTGCAGATGATATGATAGTATACATAGAAAGACCTAAAGAATCCAGTAGAAAATTACTGGAAGGTATTAGGCAATATAGCAAGATATCAGGGTACAAAATCAATGTGCAAAAATCAGTGGCATTTCTTTATGCAAACACTAAATCTGAAGAAGAAGACATCCAGAAATCACTCCCATTTACTGTTTCAGCAAAATCAATCAAATACCTAGGAATAAAGTTGACCAAAGAAGTGAAAGACTTGTATACTGAAAACTATGAGTCGCTACTCAAGGAGATAGAAACTGATACCAAGAAATGGAAAGATATCCCATGCTCATGGATTGGAAGAATAAATATCATCAAAATGAATATTCTCCCCAGAGCCATATACAAATTTAATGCAATACCCATCAAAGTTCCACCAAGCTTCTTTAAGAGAATAGAACAAACACTACAATCATTTATCTGGAACCTGAAAACACCTAGAATTGCCAGAACCATCTTAAGGAAAAGAAACAGAAATGGAGGGATCACACTCCCAGACCTTAAACTATATTATAAAGCCATCATCAGCAAAACAGCATGGTACTGGAACAAAAATAGGCACACACACCAGTGGAACAGAATTGAAAGCCCAGAAGTAAATCCCAACACCTATGGGCATCTAATCTTTGATAAGGGGCCCCAAAGGATTAAATGGAAGAAGGAGGCTCTCTTCAATAAATGGTGCTGGGAAAACTGGGTTGAAACATGCAGAAGAATGAAATTGAACCACTTTATCTCAGCAGAAACAAAAATCAACTCCAAATGGATCAAAGACCTAGATGTCAGACCAGAAACAATCAAATACTTAGAGGAAAACATTGGTAAAACACTTTCCCACATACACCTCAAGGACATCTTTGATGAATCAAACCCAATTGCAAGGAAGACTAAAGCAGAAACAAACCAATGGGACTACATCAAATTGAAAAACTTCTGCACATCCAAAGAAACTATTAAACAAACAGAGAGACCCCTCACAGAATGGGAGAAGATCTTCACATGCCAGACATCCGACAAGAAACTAATCACCAAAATATATAAAGAGCTCAGCAAACTTAGCACCAAAAAAGCAAATGACCCCATCCAAAAATGGGCAGAGGAAATGAACAAAACATTCACCTCAGAGGAGATCCAAAAGGCTAACAAAGATATGAAAAACTGCTCTAGGTCACTGATTGTGAGAGAAATGCAAATTAAGACAACACCAAGATACCACCTCACTCCTGTAAGAATGGCATACATCAAAAAGGACAGCAGCAACAAATGCTGGAGAGGATGTGGGGACAGAGGAACCCTTTTACATTGCTGGTGGGAATGTAAACTGGTCCAGCCTCTGTGGAGAGCAGTCTGGAAAACTCTCAGAAGGCTAGACATGGACCTTCCATATGATCCAGTAATTCCTCTCCTGGGGTTATACCCCAAGGACTCCATAACACCCAACCAAAAAGAGGTGTGTACTCCTATGTTCATAGCAGCACAATTCATAATAGCTAAAACCTGGAAGCAACCCAGGTGCCCAACAACAGATGAGTGGCTGAGAAAGCTGTGGTATATACACAATGGAATACTATGCAGCTATCAAAAACAACGAACCCACCTTCTCTGACCCATCTTGGACAGAGCTAGAAGGAATTATGTTAAGTGAACTAAGTCAGAAAGATAAAGATGAGTATGGGATGATCCCATTCATCAACAGAAGCTGACTAAGAAGATCTGAAAGGGAAACTAAAAGCAGGACCTGATCAAATTGTAAGTAGGGCACCAAAGTAAAAACCCAGTGGTGAGGGGTAGACATGCAGCTTCCTGGGCCAGTGGGGTGTGGGAGTGGACGGGAGGGATGGGTCACAGTCCTTTGGTGGTGGGAATGGTGTTTATGTACACCCCTAGCAAAATGTAGACATATAAATCAGTAGTTAATTAATATGAGAGGGGGAAATCAATTGTATGTCTCAAAGTTTCTCAAAAGACAACTGAATCTTTTTAATATATTGGCTAGTATTTGATATGCGGACTCTCTCAAAAGCCTAGACCATGTAGATTAGAAGCATCCAATAGCACAGCTATATACAAGATACTGGATACTGTACAGCAAACCATAACAAAGGGACTTTTCAAAGTTAACCCAATTAACAAATAATGTGATGATAATATTAACTATCGATTGTCTTTTTTGAACTCTAAGAAAGCAGGAACCTCACATCTCCACTATAGAGCCCCTACTTCCCCCAGTCCTGGAACCCTTGGATAGGGCCCACTTTCCCGTATTCATCTCCCAATCCAAACCAAATAATATTGCATCCGCCGATCACAACCTAACCAAAGCAACGATTGCCACCTCAACATGCTTCACTACAGACTGTATCCAGAGACTTCACGTGTGGAATGACAACCCTTCAGCTTCATTACTCGTGTGAGACCTTTCCTTTTATAGTACACTCTAATTTCATCTCAGGTGGTTCACTTTCTAACAAAGTCACATAACCTAGATATACACCAGTTTCTGTGAGAAAGAGCTTATGTGCACACGTATCCATAAACTACTGCAAAATATATACCTGAAAGCAGTAGTACACTAGAGTTTGCAGTGAGTACCTCCCTAACACTTCCTCTCCACTATTCCAAGCTTGGGATCCATGATTGCTCAACAAATTGTTTGGCTTCATATGTTAACTCTCTTTTCAATCACTAGGTTCCAGATGCCACCAGGATGCTGGCCAAGCTTCCCTGGATTGATGACCCCACCAATGTGTCCTGGAGCTCAGCTTCCCCAGAGACACACCTTACTAGGGAAAGAGAGAGGCAGACTGGGAGTATGGACCGACCAGTCAACGCCCATGTTCAGCGGGGAAGCAATTACAGAAGCCAGACCTTCTACCTTCTGCAACACTCAACGACCCTGGGTCCATGCTCCCAGAGGGCTAGAGAATGGGAAAGCTATCATGGGAGGGGGTGGGTTATGGGGATTGGGTGGTGGGAATTGTGTGGAGTTTTACCCCTCCTACCTTATTTTTTTGTTCATTAATCCTTTCTTAAATAAAAAATTTTAAAAATAATAAATAATAAAATTAATAATTTATTAAAATTATTTAAAATATTAATAAAATAATAAATTAAGTAATAAGCCAGTGACTCTATAATAGGAACCAGACACAACTTTGTGTTACTTACTTACAGAGTAGGTCAAGAACTTATAATGTAACCAAAATTTAAATTGCCACCCGCAGACCTGCTTTACCAGCTGTGAAATGAACCCCATGCAGGTGTGGAACCAGGGGTTCTGACCAGGATCTTGATGTGGGTCCATGCACTTTCCACTACGTGCAATTAACATGCTGCACCACCACCAGGCTCCCAAATGCTCACTTTTAACATGTTCCTTGTGCATGCTTCTCAAATATA
Organism: Erinaceus europaeus; assembly: GCF_950295315.1. Taxonomy (NCBI): domain Eukaryota; kingdom Metazoa; phylum Chordata; class Mammalia; order Eulipotyphla; family Erinaceidae; genus Erinaceus; species Erinaceus europaeus. The sequence continues at coordinate 142,873,747 of NC_080163.1, read as the reverse complement.
TTTATTAGAAAAATGTCAATAGTATCTTAGAAGGAATGGCTTTAGAAAAGGACCTTACCTGGACAATATGTTCCTGTCTGCTCTAAGTCAGCCAGTGTCTTGATTTTGGGGATATGCAGATGGATTGGAGAATGTGAGCAATTAATACCAAAACTAATTCTGAAATAGTCAGGGTGTGAATTACTTCTATAACTTTTCTTTGTCTTACTCAGCAGGTACAATGTCAGAGTGTCTGTATTAGTTATCTGCATTTTATGGCTTGTCAGACTGGGAGACTTTTGAGTTGCTCATCTAAATCGTGAAGCTAGTAACTACAGAGATTTCAACCCAGGTCATTCTAAAATCATTCAGCATGATATGTATATCATACTCCCTGCCCAAAGAACTAGAACTTTAGTTTGTCTTAACAATCCCCTCTGCAAAATTGGCCCTTGTACTTAAGGGCCCTGTGTGATAATAGAATTACTTATTTCCACCTAGAGTCTCTGAGGTGTTCAGTCCAAGTTCAAAGTAAGACTTAGGCTTTACACACACACACACACACACACACACACACACACACACACACACACACAATTATTGAGGTGCTTTGTGCTACAAGGCTGGCATAAGGCATTTTGGGAAATTTCTAAAACTAAATTTCTCTGCTGAGTCAAAAGTTTAACTTACCTTAGAGGTGCTTAGTTGTAGTTAATCAACTATTTATTTCTAACCCTATAAGTCAAGTTCATCCAAATTGCTTATTTTTCTAAGATGTAAAAACATGTTCAGGAAAGTGATTTTTTTTCTTATTCATTTATTTACAAAGTAAGACAACTATGCACGAGATGGGTGAAGTGCACAATTGGATGGGAGGAAGTCAAGACATTTCTATGCAAGTGGAACTAAGATAGATGTAAATTTACCTTATGCCAGATCTGTCCTAGGAAAGGCTTACAGCAACACAGTAATTATGAAGAGTTTGATTTGAATTCCAGCTCACCTAACCACCATCTGTGTTGTTCTGAATCCTCAAACTTAGAGACTTGACCAAAGTTAGTTTCAAAGTTTGGGGCTCAAACATCACTGCCAGTGTACATGTGTGAAGAGATGCTGAATAGGCACTGAGAAATAAAACTATACAAGTTCTGGACAAGTTTATAGTTGGTTGAGGCAAAACATGTAAAAAGAGAGGGGGATTATGCTGCCACTAATACATGTATCTATTTTTGTTTTACTTTTTTGATAAAAGGTGGACAGAAAGATGGGTAAGGATAGAGAGAGAGGGAGAAGAAGAGGGAGAGGGATAGAGAGAGAGAGAGAGAGAGAGAGAGAGAGAGAGAGACTTACAGTACTGTTCCATCACTTGTGAAGCTTCCTTCCTGTAGGTGCAGACTGGGGTCTTGAACCTTGCTTTTCTAACACCGGTGCACCAACCCCCTCTCCCCCCCAGACACTTCACAGATTGTTTTTCAGCAGACTTGCTGCCTCTGACTCTTGTTCCCTTTTGGGCTGTCTTAAAATAACTATATAAATAATATGTATATATTATTTATTCCTTTTGTTGCCCTTGTTGCTTTATTGTTGTAGTTGTTATTGTTATTGATGTTTTGATGTCGTTGTTGTTGGATAGGACAGAGAGAAATGGAGAGAGGAGGGGAAGATAGAGAAGGGGAGAGAAAGATAAACACTTGCAGACCTGCTTCACTGCCTATGAAGGGAACCCCCTACAGGTGGGGAGCCGGGGGCTCAAACTGGGATCTTTATGCCAGTCCTTGCGTTGTGCACCACCTGAGCTTAACCCACTGCACTACCTCCAACTCCCAATCACCATTTTTTAAAATAACATTTTCTTTCTTTTTTATGTTTATTTATTGGATAGAGACAGCCAGAAATGGAGTGGAAAGAGGGGGATAGAGAGGAAGAGAGACAGAGACACCTGCAGCCCTGCTTCATCACTTACAAAGCATAACTTCAGCAGGTGGGGACCGGGGACTTGAGCCCATGTCCCTCTACATTGTAACATTTGCACTCAACCAGGTGTGCCACTACCTGGCTTCACCATTAAGTGTATAAAATGTATTAACTGATAGATTTTTCAGCATTTTCAGATTTTTCTCAAGGCTGTAAACTCTACATGGGCAAGGAGCAAATCTATCTCGAGCCTTAGGATGCCCAAAATTTAGTTCACTACTTGGCACCTGGAAGATATGTTTGGACCTCATGGTTACTGTTTCCATATTCCAGTTTCTATAGAGAACTCAGGTATTTTCCAATTTCACTTAATTTTTTGTATCATTCTATTATTTTGCTCCACTTTTTGCATGTGTTGGACCTTGCAGCTATATTTTCAGTTTCATTCACATTTTTTAATGTCTACAAACGTATAATCCCCATTTTCCTATTATATATATATCACATTACTTTCTGATATTCTTGCTACAAGCACTCAAATGTCTCGGTGTTTTTTATCCCACTTTAAAATAGAAATAACCCAGAGCTGCTGACTAACTGTATAAGAAAATGTGCATTATTGGTGCCAGGGAAACTGAGAGACTACAATGAACTTGTTTTTACTCCCTAGAAGTCTTAGGTGATAGTACTTGTTCAAAATGGATATTTCTTCCTAATCACTCGTTTCTCCAACTTTTGACATATAGAAACTCTTGCTTGTTATTGAAAACATAAAAAAATATTTGTTAAAAATTAGTAAAAACACACACAAAAAGAAAATGTGCATAAAGTATCCAGCAAAATATTTAAGAAATAGTTATTTATTATCCTGTCACATACCTTATGACTAATAATTGTGTTTTCTGAATGGTGTTCTGATTGGATAAGAGCTATGCATTCCCTTACTTCAGTCTGGAGAAATGTAGTCATGAGAAATAAAGATTTAGGCCATGCTTTGTTATGAAATTTTCCTGTGCTATCTATAGCAGTGACTTCTGGGAATGGAGAGTCTTATAGAAAACAGAAAAGAAACAGAAATTGCATGTTGAAGTCCTTTACTCAGTTTACAACTGAGCAAAAAAGTTGCACTCGTACTTGAGAAAAGAAAAATGATGCAAAACTGAAATTTATTTCACTGAGAAAATGAAGGAAAAGTTCTTAAAAGATATTCAGGCAGAGACAGACAGAAGCAGGAACTCATGTCCTCGGTGGACATGATACTACGTGATTCATAAGGTCAAATTTTGTAATTATGAATTTTGCATAGGTCACTCCTTTAGCAAGGAAGATAATTCTTTTTAAAATGTGCTCTCTCTCTTCTACCCTACCACTGTGTGCCCTGTCACTCAGCAGTGTAAGGAATTCGAAAGTTGACCCAAGATTAGGAAAAGTTAAATGTGGCCTAGCTAACATCAAATGAAAGTCGGTTTTACAGTGCCTCTTTACAGTATTTCCCCTCTCATGGTGAAATGAACCTCTGAGTAACATGAAGTGAGCTAGCCTCATGTGCCTCCATAGGAGGACTTTATAATAAATATGTTATGAGTACATAACAAAAAGTAAGTGATATAAAGAGAAATGTATGGAATCAAATTATATGCAATATGGATACACCGATTCAATCCCTACTGAATGGCTGAATGTGCCTTTTGTAAAGTAGGGTTTAGTTAAGCAATACAAATTTTGATCTCAAAAGAGTCAGTTAATCATATCGTTCAAAATGATTTCGTTCAAATGCTGAACTGAGAGAAAGGGAAAGACTGAGAAAAATGGGGGGAAAGAAGATCCTGCAGGAAAGCAAAGGCAAGAGTGTGTATGGTTCAGGAATATATTACTAATTATTATTATCATTTTATTTTATGTTATTTTTTACTAGAGCTCAGCTCTGCTTTATACAAGTGTGGAGGGTTAAACCTGGGACATGAGAGTCTTTTTACATAACCATTAAGCTATATACTCCCTCCAGAATATATCATTAATGTTGTTCTTAGAGTGACCTCTCAGTACCTGGTATTATCTTTTTTTATTTCTTTATTGGGGAATTAATATTTTACATTAAACAGTAAATACAATAGTGTGTACATGCATAACATTTCTCAGTTTTCCACATAACAATACACTAGGTCCTCTGTCATCCTTCTTGGATATGTATTCTCCCCACCCACCCACCCCAGAGGCTTTTATTATGGTGCAACATGCCAAATCCAGTTCAGGTTCTACTTGTGTTTGCTCTTCTGATCTTCTTTTTCAACTTCTGCCTGAGAATGAGATCATCCCATAGTCATCCTTCTGTTTCTGACTTATTTCACTTAACATGAATTTTTCAAGTTCCATCCAAGATTGTCTGAAAAAGGTGAAGTCACCATTTTTTATAGCTGAGTAGTAGTATTGCATTATATATATATATATACCACAACTTGCTCAGCCACTCATCTGTTGTTGAAAACCTGGATTGCTTCCAGGTTTTGGCTATTACAAATTGTGCCAAGAACATATGTGTACACATATCTTTTTGGACGGGTGTGTTGGGTTCCTTAGGATATATCCCCAGAAGAGTAATTGCAGGATCATAGGTAGGTGCATTTTGAGCCTTCTGAGAGTTTTCCAGACTGTTCTCCACAGAGATTGGACCAATTTACATTCCCACCAGCAGTGTAGGAGGGTTCCTTTGACCCCACAACCTCTCCAGCATTTCTTGCTGTTACCTTTTCTGATGTATGACATTCTTACAGGAGTGAAGTGATATCTCATTGTTGTCTTTATTTGCATTTCTCTGACAATCAAAGACTTGGAGCATTTTTTCATGTGTTTCTCAGCCTTTTGGATCTCTTCTGTGGTGAATATTCTCTCCATGTCCTCACCCCACTTTTGGATGGGGTTATTTGTTGTCTTATTGTTGAGATTTGAAAGTTCTTTATACATTTTGGTTATTAGCCTCTTGTCTGATGTATGGCATGTAAAGATCTTCTCCCATTCTGTGAGGAGTCTCTTGGTTTGGGTAGTAGTTTTCTTTAGCTGTGCAGAACCTTTTTAATTTGATGTAGTACCATAGGTTTATGCTTGCATTATAGTCTTTGTAATTGGATTCTTTTCATTGAAGATGTCTTTAAAATTTATGTGGGAAAGAGTTCTGCCAATATTTTCCTCAAGTATATGATAATTTGTGGTCTAACATCCAAGTCCTTGATCCACTTGAAATTTACTTTGTATTTGGTAAAATATAATGGTTCAGTTTCATCCTTCTGCATGTTTCAACCCATTTTTTCCAACACCATTTGTTGAAGAGACTCTGCATTCCCCATTTAATAGTCTGGGCACCTTTGTCAAAGATTAGATGTCCATAGCTGTAGGGGCTTACTTCTGGGCTCTCAGTTCCATGCCACTGGTCAGTGTGTCTATTCATGTTCCAATACCAAGAAGTTTTGATGACAATAGCCCTATAATACAGTTTGAGATCTGCAAGTGTGATGCCTTCGGTTCTGTTCTTTCTTCTCAAGATTATTTTGGCAATTCTAGGTCTTTGCTGGTTCTAGATAAACATTTGTAATGTTTGTTCTATAATCCTAAAAATATGCTTGGGATCTTGATGAGGATAGCATTAAATTTGTATATGGCTCCTGGTAGTATATTCATTTTGATTATGTTAATTCTTCCAACCCATGAACATGGAATATCTTTCCACTTCTTTGTGTCTTTTCCAATTTCCTTGAGTAGTGACTCATAGTTTTCAGTATACAAGTCTTTCACTTCTTTGGTTAGGTTTACTCCTAGATATTTTATTGTTTTTGTTGCTATACTAAAAGGAATTGATTTCTGGATTTCAACTTCTTCTAACTTAGTGTTTGCATAGAGGAATGCCACTGACTTTTAAATGCTAATTTTGTGCCTGACACCTTACTGTATTGACTGATGATATCCAAAAGCTTCATGCTGGATACCTTAGGTTTTTCTATGTATATTATCACTTCATCTGCAAATAGGGAGAGTTTGACTTCTTCTATTCCTATCTGTATCCCTTTAATTCCTTGCTCCTGCCTGATTGCTATGGCAAGAACTTTTAACACTATGTTGAGTAATAATGTTGATAGTAGACAGTCCTGTCTAGTACCTGATCTGAGGGGAAATGCTTCCAGTTTTTCACCATTGAGTATGATGTTGGCTGTATGTTTGCTATATATAGTCTCCACTATCTTCAGGAATTTTCCATCTATTCCCATTTTTTGTAATGTTTTGATGATAAAGGGATGTTGTATTTTATCAAACACTTTCTCTGCATCTATTGATATGACCATGTGGTTCTTGGTCTTGCTTTTGTTGATGTGGTGGATCACATTGATTGATTTATGTATATTAAACCAACCTTGCATGCCTGGGATAAACCCCACTTGGTCATGATGAACAATCTTTTAAATATACTGCTATATGCGGTTGGCCAGAATTTTGTTCAATATTTTAGCAACTATGTTCATCAGAGATATTGGTCTGTAGTTTGTTTTTTTTTGGTTGTGTCCCTGTCTGCTTTAAGTATCAAAGTGATGTTGGCTTCATAGAAGCTGGAAGGGAGCATTCCAGTGTCTTCAATGTTCTGGAAGACTTTTAAAAGTAGAGGTATTAGTTCTTTCTTTTAGGTTTTGTAGAATTTGTTTGTGAAAACATTTGGTCCAGGACTTTTATTTTGGGGAAGATTTTTGATAACTGTTTCAGTTTCATTAGCTGTGATGGGCCTTTTCATGTGATCTACTTCCTCTTTAATTTTGGCAGTTGGTAGGTATCTAGGAAATCGTCCATTTCTTCCAGGTTCTCTAGCTTGGGGTATATACTTGTTCATAGAACCCTCACATGATATTTTGAATTTCTGTGGTATCTGTTGTGATATCTCCTCTTTCATTTACAATCTGATTTATTTGGGTCTTCTCCCTTTTTTGTTGTGTAAGTCTGGCTAAAGCTTTGTCAATTTTGTTCACTCTTTTGAAGAACAAACATTTATTTTCGTTGATCTTTTGTATGGTATTCTTATTTTCAATGTTACTGATTTCTGCCCTAACCTTAGTGATTTCTGTCCTGATTGCTTTAGGGTTCCTTTGTTGTTTTTCTTCTAGGTCTTTAAGATGTGCAATTAGGTTGTTTATTTGTGCTTTTTCTTGTTTCCTAATGTGTGCTCGTATGGCTATGAACTTCCCTCTCAGTACTGCCTTAGCTGTGTATCAAATATTTTGATAGCTTGTGTCTTCATTTTCATTGAACTCTGGATACATTTTGATTTCTTCCTTTATATTCTCTTTGACCCAGTAGTTTTTAAGGAGTGTACTGTTGAGCTTCCATATTTTGGGACTATTACTAATCTTTTGTTGATTGTTAAGTGTTAGTTTAATTCCACTGTGGTCCGAGAAGATGCTTGGGATGATTTCAATTCTCTTGAATTTGCTGATGCTATCTTTGTGGCCTAACATATGGTCTGTCCTTGAGAATGACTCACATGGACTTGATTAGAATGTGTATTCCAGTTTCTTGGGATGAATGACTCTGAAAATAACCAATAGTTCTGGTTTATCTATCTCCTCATTTAGCTCCCTTATGTCTTTATTGATTTTCTGCCTGGATGATCTGTCAAGTTGAGAGCATGAGGTGTTGAAGTCCTCTACTATGACTGTGTTGTTGTTAATATATTGATATAGATCTTTCAGTGGACTTTTGATGTATTTAGATGGCTTCTCATTTGTGTGCATAGATGTTAATAATTGTTAAGTCCTCTTGATTGACTGATCCTCTGAGCATTATGTAGTATCCATTCCTATCTTTTTTAATCTTATCTATTTTAAAGTCTATTGTGTCAGATATGAGAACAGCTGTTCCTGCCCTTTTCTGTGGGCCATTGTCCTGTATGATAGTTTTTCATCCTTTCACTTTGAGTCTGTGTTTGTCTTGTTGAGTTAGGTGGGTTTTCTATAGACAGCATATTGTTGGGTTGTGTTTTCTGATCCATCTTCCTACTCTGTGTCTTTTAATAGGTGAATTAAGGCCATTGACATTTATCTATATCAAAGATTGAGGATATTTTAATGCCATACGTGTAGAGTTTTAGAGTGTTCTGATATATGGCCTATTTATGGTGGTCTTTCTGTTTATAGGAGACCTTTCAAATCTTCTTTCAGGGCAGGCTTGGTGATAGTTGATTCCTTCAACTGTTGCTTGTCTTAGAAGGTTTTCTATCTAGTCTGAATGACAGTCTAGCAGGGTACAGTTCTTCGTTGAAAGCCTTTCTCATTGAGTACTTGCCATTGTCTTCTGGCCTGTAGTATTTGTATGGAGAAGTCTGCTGCTAAACTTATGGGTTTTCCTCTGTATGTGACTCTTTGTTTTTCTCTTGTAGCCTTCAGGATCCTTTCTTTATCCTTATTCCTTTCCATTCTAAATATGATATATCTTGGTGTCTTTAAGTCTGGGTTAATTCTGTTTGGGACCCTCTGGGCTTCTTGAATCTTTATGTCTTTGATGTTGTCTAGACTAGAGAAGTTTTCGGCTATTACAGCCTGAAGAATGCTTTCTTCCTCTCCCTCTCTTTCTTCCTCTGGTAAGCCACTAATAAGTATATTGTTTCCTTTTAAGTCACCACATAGGCCTCTGTTGTTGTTTTCAGTATCTCTTAATCTTTTTTTTTAAGATGTCTTACTTATTTTTTAGTTGTCTCTAATTCGTCCTCAATCTTGCTAATTCTGTCTTCAGCCTCATTGATTCTATTCTCTCTCCCCTCTACTGTTTTCTGGAGTTCAACTATTTTGTTACCCTATTCTGATACTGTTTTAGCTTGTTCAGCTAGTTGTGTTCTTAGATCAGCTATTTCAGCTCTCTAATAACCTTAATATTATTAGTGTTTTCTTCCAGTATCTCATTTGTTTTTCCTGTATTTCTGATGACAATTCTTTCAAACTCTTTACTCACTCCTGTGATTATTTCCTTAGCTAGTGTTTAGATGTTGACCTTATTATTTTGTGCTTCACCCTTTGGGGGGCTTTTAGCTGGACTCTTGTCCTGGGTCATTTCTCCAATATTTCTTCTTGTTGGTTTAACCATTTTATATATTGTGTTAAGAGTTCACTCTCCAAGTACTTTTCAAATTACTGATCACTCTTGCCTGGATTGACTTGTGTCTAAGTAAGGTAATTAAAGGTTCATAGTTGTGGAAGTTAACAGTTGTTTCAATAGTATTTTAATCCCTGATTTGGAGCTCAATGTCTAAAAGCCTCTTTTGTGCTTTTCTACCCTGTAGGCTATGGGAACCTGAGGGCTTTTAAACTTTAAGTATCTTCTTAGCTTAATCGCTGACTATTGGCCAAGAGATAAAGCAGGGTGTGGCAGAGACAATCCAGTGGTTATGCAAAGAGACTTTCACAGCCTCACCCACCACTGTGCCATGGAGGTTTAGGTCTTCTCCTGAGTTTCCTGGTTAGTTCTCTGTCCTCTGGTGTCAGCACAGGGCCTCCCTGCTGCTGCTCCAGATTCTGAGGGCAATAGCAATGGAGATCACAATTGCACTTGGTGAGTCTCAGGGGAGTCCTTTCCTCCCTTCAGCCATCTTGTTGGTGGAACAGACTGGAGGTGGTATCTCAACTGATAAACTGCTGGACTGTTACCAGCCACTTAATCTCTCCCTAGGCTCCTCTCTGTCTACCAGCCACATATGTTTGCATTCACCAGTGATTTGATGGGTTCCTGAAGTTGTTCTAGTCCTGTCTTGTTTCAGTCCTAGGTGGTCTCCGTTGGTTTTCCTAGTTGATCCGGGAGAGGAGAGGAGAGAAACACATCTGCTGCTGCTCATAGCCCCACCTCTGGAAGTCACTTCCAGTATCTGGTATTATCTTTTAAAGCTCTTGTTCTGTGACCTCCACTATTTCCCTATAACCTAGAGGGAAATATTGACCTGATTAAGTAGCATTCACGTTCTCCCCAGTTTACTCAAGCCAAGACTTCCCATCCATGCCTGATGTTTTACTTTTTTTTCTCTTCCCCAATGTCTTTCTATCTCTTTCTCTCTCTCTCTCTCTCTCTCTCTTCCTCCCTCTCTCTCTAACACTGCTCTGTTCTTGCATATGATGGTGCCAGGGAATCAATCTCAAATTTCTGTTGCCTTAAGCATGAAAGTCAATTGGGCTATGAATTTCTCTAGCTTGTTCTTTCTCTTTAAATCCAGTTCTCATGCAGTCACACTTGAAGCTCGTCTCCTTTGGAACTGATTGAAGGATTTCTATTCAGCTTGCTCTTAGTCCCTCCTTAATCCTCTGAAACCCACCCTTCCTCCAGGATTCAGAACATGTTCTCTTTATTTTGAGATCTATCCTCTCTAGACCCTCCCAGCTGAAAGACAAACACCATAAGCTTTACATGTTTGGGAATCATATTGGATAAATGTCTAGACTGTGGTGTTAACCTCATCTTAGTGAATTTCCCTTTCTGACTGTGACAGCAGGCTACTGACTTATCCAGCTTAACACTTCTTGAAGAGAGGTAATAATAAGTCTCACACATAGTTTGGGAAATTTAAATTGGTAGAGCAAACAAAGACTTCATGGCAAGTACTCAGTACAAGATTTTTTTAACTCTATACCCCATCTTTGTACATTAGTAATTCTGAATTGAGGCTCCCTGGAATTCACTAGTAATTCTGACCTTAGCTAGACCAATAAGAAATAGTTACAGGCTTATGGATCTCTCCTTCAAAATATAGTTTTTAGCTTCTAAGGAAATATGAGAATTGTACAGGATGTTTACTGAAAAAAAGGTCAATTTCTTAAGCCTATATTTCCACTGACTGTGTGTGAGGAGCAGAGGAGGAAGAGAAAGAGAGAAACTGTGGTAAATTCAAGAAACTTTATTTTTAGCAACTACTACTCCTTATTCTTATGCCAAAGTCTGAGGAACATAGTTTGACAAGTGTGACCTAGAAATACAGTATTTATTCTAAGAGTGGAAATTTGAGCTACCTTATATCTAATCATCACCTAGATCAAGACAAAGCATTTAGAACAAACCAGAAAGTTTCTTTATCCTTCTTCCTGATAACATTCACCCCATAAATATTTTTACATTTGACATCATGACCTAATTTTATGTTACAGAACTTTATGTAAGTGGCATAAATGACATGTAATTTCAGTATATTTTTCTCAACATTTACACTTATGAGATCCATTTGTGATGTTGTGACATGACAGACATCAAATTTCTCAAACATTGCACTTTGTTTATCCCCCCAAAGAGTGCTAAGTTCTTCAGCAATATCAAGAGTTGCCTGAAGGAACCAACCTTTTCAGATTCTTGAAAACTATAACACACAGCCCTCAAGTTTCAAGCTGACTCACAGAACAAGTTTCAGATGTGACCTTTTTGAAATGATGCCTTTTGTGACACAAGCACATGTTTTCCTAGCTAGGCCAATATTTTACATTCAATACCAAGAGTTGGCATGCAAGGGATACATGTCCTGGGTATCATTTATAATTAAAGATGACATTTCTCTGAATTTGGTAAATAAACAACAACTTGAGGAATGAATCAGATCAGAGAAGACCATTGATGAAATTGGCAAAAAGGGAAAGGACCATTTTCAAACCTTACACCTCTTGAATTATGTTAGTAATTAAGTGGGGCATCTATTATTCAACCAATTTTATAGAAATTATAGAGAGATTCACTCCTAATTAAGAATAATCTGGTGGTTGGACTTGACCCAGTTAAATTCTTATCTTTATGGCATCAGTATTTTATAATGCTTTCAGAAACCTTGGCAAAGACTACATTTTTATAAGTAAAAATTAATTAATTGGGACATTAAATTTGAAAGATTCTTTTATCTTTTCCATGGTTCATGTATTCACAACAGAATGAAGTAGTTAGCATCTTTATTCAAACATATAAAATAATTCTGTGAAGAATTTTGTACTCTAAGAATCAAATAGTAGGATGTCAGGATATCAACAGACAAGGAAAATAGAATGTTTCAAAAACATTTTATTGAGCTAGTTTTCACTGATAGTTTTTCATTGCGCTAGTTTTCATTTCTACTGTGGTAAGACTAGGAATCTAATGTGAAGTTGACTTAAAATCAAGTTGAATATATATAATTTTTTTCTAGACCAACAAAAAAGCTCGCTTTCCCATGTGAATGACCCAGGTTAGAGCCCAACCCCGACCACATTGAAGGGAACTTTGGTTTCTTTCCCTCTCTCTCTCTTTATCTCTCTGCTCTCTGTGTTGTTGACCTAGAGAAGTGAAACCCTTAAGATGACCAAAAAAAGTTTAATTCTGATAAGATTTTATTTTTTATTTAAGAGAGTATTAATTAACAAAACCATAGGGTAGGAGGGGTACAATTCCACACAATTCCCACCACCCAATCTCCATATCCTACCACCTCCCCTGATAGCTTCCCATCCTCTATCCCTCTGGGAGCATGGAACCAGGGTCATTGTGGGTTGCAGAAGGTAGAAGGTCTGGCTTCTGTAATTGCTTCCCCGCTAAACATGGGCGTTGACTGGTCGGTCCATATTCCCAGGCTGCCTCTCTCTATATCCCTAGTAGGGTGTGTCTCTGGGGAAGCGGAGCTCCAGGACGCATTGGTGGGGTCTTCAGTCCAGAGAAGCCTGGCCGGCATCCTGATGACATCTGGAACCTGGTGACTGAAAAGAGAGTTAACATATAAAGCCAAACAAGTTGTTGAGCAATCATGGACCCAAAGCTTGGAATAGTGGAGAGGAAGTGTTAGGAGGATACTCACTGCAAACTCTAGTGTACTTCTGCTTTCAGGTATATATTTTGCAGTAGTGTACAGATACGTGTGAAGATATGCTCTCTCTCACAGAAACTTTTGTATATCTAGGTTTTGGGACTTTGTTAGAAAGTGAACCACCTGAGATGGAATTAGAGTATACTATGAAAGGAAAGGTCTCACCCGAGTAATGAAGCTGAAGGGTTGTCATTCCACACGTGAAGTCTCTGGACACAGTCTGAAGTGAAGCATGTTGAGGTGGCAATCGTTGCGTTGGTTAGGTTGTGATCGGCGGATGCAATATTATTTGATATGGATTGGGAGAGGCATACGGGAAAGTGGGCCCTATCCAATGGTTGCAGGACTGGGGGAAGTAGAGACTCTATAGTGGAGAGGTGAGGTTCCTGCTGTCTTAGGGTTCAAAAAGACAATCGATAGTTAATGTTATCATCACATTATTTGGTAATTGGGTTAACTTTGAAAAGTCCTTTTGTTAGGGTTTGATGTACAGTACCCAGTATCTTGTATATAGTTGTGCTATTGGTTGCTTCTAATCTACTTGGTCAAGGCTTTTGAGAGAGTCTGCATATCAATTACACTGCATATACTGAGAAAAGATTCAGTTTGTGTTTTGAAAAACTTTGAGACATACAATTAATTTTCCCCCTCTCATATTAACTAGTGATATATATGACTACATTTTACTAGGAGTGTATATAAACACCATTCCCACCACCAAAGACTTTGACCCATCCCTCCCACCCACTCCCACCCCCCACTGGCCCAGGAAGCTGCATGTCTATCCCTCACCTCAGGGTTATTACTTTGGTGCCCTACTACAATTTTTGTCAGGTCCTGCTTTTAGTTTCCCTTTCAGATCTTCTTACTCAGCTTCTGTCTATGAGTGGGATCATCCCATACTCATCTTTATCTTTCTGACTAAGCTCACTTAACATAATTCCTTCTAGCTCCGTCCAAGATGGGTCAGAGAAGGTGAGTTCAATGTTCTTGATAGCTGCATAGTATTCCATTGTGTATATATACCACAGCTTTCTCAGCCACTCATCTGTTGTTGGGCACCTGGGTGGCTTCCAGGTTTTAGCTATTATGAATTGTGCTGCTATGAACATAGGAGTACACACCTCTTTTTGGTTGAGTGTTATGGAGACCTTGGGGTATAAGCCCAGGAGAGGAATTACTGGATCATATGGAAGGTCCATGTCTAGCCTTGTGAGAGTTTTCCAGACTGCTCTCCACAGAGGCTGTACCAATTTACATTCCCACCAGCAATGTAAAAGGGTTCCTCTGTCCCCACAACCTCTCCAGCATTTGTAACTGCTGTCCTTTTTGGGGTATGCCATTCTTACAGGAGTGAGGTGGTATCTTAGTGTTGTCTTAATTTGCATTTCTCTGACAATCAGTGACCTAGAGCAGTTTTTCATATGTTTGTTAGCCTTTTGGATCTCCTCTGTAGTAAATGTTTTGTTCATTTCCTCTGCCCATTTTTGGATGGGGTCATTTGCTTTTTTGGTGCTAAGTTTGCTGAGCTCTTTAAATATTTTGGTGATTAGTTTCTTGTCTGATGTATGGCATGTGAAGATCTTCTCCCATTCTGTGAGGGGTCTGTTTTTTTGTTTAATAGTTTCTTTGGATGTGCAGAAGCTTTTCAATTTGATGTAGTCCCATTACTTTGTTTCTGCTTTAGTCTTCCTTGCAATTGGGTTTGATTCATCAAAGATGTCCTTGAGGTGTAGGTGGGAAAGTGTTTTACCAATGTTTTCCTCTAAGTATTTGATTGTTTCTGGTCTGACATCTAGGTCTTTGATCCATTTGGAGTTGATTTTTGTTTCTGGTGAGATAAAGTGGTTCAATGTCATTCTACTGCATGTTATAACCCAGTTTTCCCAGCACCATTTATTGAAGAGAGCCACCTTCTTCCATTTAATCCTTTGGGCTCCCTTATGAAAGATTAGATGTCCATAGGTGTAGGGATTTATTTCTGGGCTTTCAATTCTGTTCCACTGGGTTGTGTGCCTATTTTTGTTCCAATACCATGCTGTTTTGATGATGATGACTTCATAATATAGTTTACGGTCTGGGAGTGTGATGCCTCCATTTCTGTTACTTTTCCTTAAGATGGTTTTGGCAATTCTAGGTGTTTTCATGTTCCAGATAAATGATTGTAGTGTTTGTTCTATTCTCTTAAAGAAGCTTGGTGGAACTTTGCTGGGTATCACACTATATTTGTATATGGCTCTGGGGAGAATATTCATTTTGATGATATTTATTCTTCAATCCATGAGCATTAATATCTTTCCATTTCTTTGTATCAGTTTCTATTTCCATGAGTAGCGACTCATAGTTTTCAGTATATAAGTCTTTCACTTCTTTGGTCAACTTTATTCCTAGGTATTTGATTGATTTTGCTGAAACAGTAAATGGGAGTGATTTCTGGATGTCTTCTTCAGATTTAGTGTTTGCATAAAGAAACGCCACTGATTTTGTAGCCTGATACCTTGCTATATTGCCTAATAACTTCCAGTAATTTTCTGCTGGATTCTTTAGGTTTTTCTATGTATACTATCATATCATCTGCAAATAGTGAGAGCTTGACTTCTTCCCTTCCAATCTGTATTCCTTTGATTTCTTTCTCATACCTGATTGCTATGGCAAGAACTTCCAGTACTATGTTGAAGAGCAACAGTGACAGTGGACAGCCCTGTCTAGTCCCCGATCTGAGGGGGAATGCTTTCAGCTTCTGTCCATTGGGTATGATGTTGGCTGCAGGTTTGCTATATATAGACTCCACTATCTTGAGGAATTTCCCATCTATTCCCATTTCTTGTAGAGTTTTGAGCATGAATGGATATTGGATTTTGTCAAAGGCTTTCTCTGCATCTATTGAGATAATCATGTGGTTTTTGGCTTTGCTTTTATTGATGTGGTGAATGACATTGATTGACTTATGGATGTTGAACCAGCCTTGCATTCCTGGGATGAATCCCACTTGGTCATGATGAACAATCTTTTGGATATGTTGCTGTATCCGGTTGGCCAAGATCTTGTTTAATATTTTGTCATCTATGTTCATCAGAGATATTGGTCTGTAGTTTTCCTTTTTTGTTCTGTCCCTATCAGCTTTTGGTATCAGGGTGATGTTGGCTTCATAAAAGGTGGAAGGGAGTATTCCTGTTTCTTCAATCTTATGGAAAAGCTTCAGAAGTATGGGTACTAACTGTTACCTGAAAGTTTTGTAGAATTCGTTTGTGAAGCCATCTGGTCCAGGACTTTTGTTGTTGGGGAGATTCTTAATAACGGTTTCAATTTCTTTGTCTGTGATTGGTGTATTTAGATTTTGTAGTTCTTCTTGGTTCAGTTTTGGAAGGGCATATCCTTCTAGGAATTGTTCCATTTCTTTCAGATTCTCTAGCTTGGTGGCATATAGTTCTTTATAGAAGTTTCGCAGGATTCTCTGGATTTCTGTGGTTTCAGTGGTGATATCTCCTCCAACGTTTACAATTCTATTAATTTGAGTCTTCTCTCTTTTTTGTTTGGTGAGTCTGGCTAGGGGTTTGTCAATTTTGTTTAATCTTTCAAAGAACCAACATTTGGCTTCATTGATCTTTTGTATGGTTCTTTTATTTTCGATGTTGTTTATTTCTGCTCTAACTTTAGTGATTTCTGTCCTTCTGGGTGCTTTAGGGTTCCTTTGTTCCTCTTCCTCTAAGTTCTTGAGGTGTGCAGTAAGGTCGTTCATTTGAGCTTCTTCTTGGTGTTTAATATGTGATTGTATGTCTATAAGTTTGCCTCTCAGTATTGTTTAAGCTGTGTCCCAAATATTTTGATCGGTTGTGTCTTCATTTTCATTTGTTTCCAGCAACATTTGAATTTCCTGCTTTAGTGAATCTCTGACCCAGTGGTTCTTAAGGAGTATATTGTTTAGTTTCCAAATTCTGTCACTTTTAATAATTGTCTGTCTGTTGTTAAATGTTAGTTTTATTCCACTGTGGTCTGAGAAGATACTAGTGATGATTTCAATGTTCTTGAATCTATTGATGCTGTCTTTGTGGCCTAACATGTGGTCAATCCTTGAGTATGTGTTATGTGGATTTGAGAAGAACGTGTATTCCAGTTTTTTGGGGTTAAGAACTCTGAAAATGTCCAAGAGGTCTACTCTGTCAATCTCTTCATTCAGTTCTCTTGTATCTTTGTTGGTTCTCTACGTTGTTGATCTGTCTAAGTGTGAGAGTGGGGTATTGAAGTCTCCCATTATTATTGTATTACTATTGATGTATTTTTGAAATTCTTTCAGTAGGTGCTTAAAGTAGTTACATGGTCCCTCATTGGGTGCATAGATGTTAATAATTGTTAAGTCTTCTTGCCTGATTGATCCTCTAATCATTATGTAATGCCCTTGGCTATCTTTTATTACTTGATTTAATTTAAAATCTATCATGTCTGAGATGAGAATGGCTGTTCCTGCCCTTTTTTGTGGTTCGTTAGCTTGTATGATAGTTTTCCATCCTTTCACTTTAAGTCTGTGTTTATCTTGTTGTGACAGATGGGATTCTTGCAAGCAGCATATGGTTGGGTTATGTTTTCTGATCCATCCCCCCACCCTGTGCCTTTTGATGGGTGAGTTTAAGCCACTGACATTTATTGATATTATGGATTTAATGTATTGTTGTGCCATTGTTCAAAAAAATTGTTTTTGTTTGCTCTGATATATTGCAAGTATTATAGTGATGTTCTTGTTTATAAGAGATCTTTTAGAACCTCTTTCAGGGCCGATTTGGTGATGGTTGCCTCCTTTAACTGTTGTTTGTCTAAGAAGGTTTTGATACCTCCATCTAGTTTGAATGAAAGTCTAGCAGGATATATTATCCTTGGTTGAAACCCTTTTTCATTCAGTGCTCGATAGATATCTTGCCATTCTCTTCTGGCTTTTAGAGTTTGAGTGGAGAAGTCTGCAGATAATCTTATGGGTTTTCCCTTGCATGTGACTTTTTGTTTCTCTCTTGCAGCCTTTAGGATCCTTTCTTTATCCTTACTTCTTCTCATTGTGACTATGGTGTGTCTTGGTGTCTTCAGGTCTGGGTTGATTCTGTTTGGTACTCTCTGGGCCTCTTGAATCTTGATGTCCTTTCTGTTATTCAGGTCTGGGAAAGTGTCTTCTATTATTTCCTCTAGAATATTTGCTTCCCGTTTCTCTCTTTCTTCCTCTGGCAGGCCAATTATACGAATGTTACTTCTTTTGAGATCATCCCATATGTCTCTGTTGTTGTTTTCAGTGTCTCTCAATCTCTTTTTAAGCTCTTTCACCTCTTTCTTCATTTTCTCTAACTCGTCCTCTGTCTGACTAATTCTGTTTTCTGCTTCTGTTAGTCTGCTTTCCCTTGCCTCAGCTTTTTTCTTCATTATAGCTATTTCAGCTTTCAGTTCTCTAATTGCCTCAAGATAATCAGTATTTTCCTTGGGGGTCTCAACTGTTGTTTCCCTAATACTGCCATTCCTTTCCTCCAATGTTGTTTTCATTTCTGTGATTAATAAGTTTATTATTGCTTACATACTTTTCTTATCTATGGTTACTTCTGGCTGATTTGTAGTTTCTTCTGGGCTCTTGTCTTCATTCATTGGAGTAGCAGTTTTATTTGTTTTTGATATACCCATTTTTTTGATTTATGTGTTTCTTTTTTATGCTTTGTTGTGCCTCAATTGTTGTGTCTTGAGCACAAGCAACACTGTACTAAATACCTTTATGACAATTGCACTCACCAACCTCAGGAATTACAGTAGCAACTGAAGCAAGTATTGAAGCAGTTTAATCACTACCAGTTGGCCAAAAAATTTCTGCAGTCCATGAAAGAAAAGTAACCAAATCCCAGTGAAGAAGAAAGAGAAAAAAAAAAAAAAAAAAGAAGGGGTAGCAAGAATAGACAGTTATGCAAGTCTATTATCCACTGTATATTCTTGGGGTAACAAGAGGGGAAAGGGAACTAGAGCTGGGATACACACATAGAGAGTCCACTCTGAGTCAGAATTCTTCCCCCAAATAATTCCCAAATGTGTATCAGTGAATTTTAAAAAGCACGCTGTTTGGTGGTTGGGGGCTGGGGCCTGTGGCTTTGGGAGCTGTAGTATTAAGGAAGAAAGGATGACAAGAATGAGAAAAAGAATAAAAAAGAAAGAGATAAAAAAGAAAAAGATAAGAAAAGGAACAGTCATAAAAGAGCAGTGAAAGGAAAGAGTTTTTTAATTAATTAATTTATTTTTAATTATTTAATTAGCTATGCAGGGTGAGGTGGGGGGGTTGGCTACTTAGAAAGAAAAAAGGCCAGAGGTTTCAGAAGGCTATAGACTTAGAACGAATGATACTTCCTGGTGGGACAGGAATTTGGTAAAGACAGAAGCTCAGCAGGGGATTCTGCTAGGAGCTGGTCCCCAGGGACTGGTTAGGGGTTGGGGTGGGGGGGTGGGGCCAGCGTGCTTAATAATTAAAAGGAAAAAATTTTTGTGTTCCCTTTTTTTCTACTTTAATTCTTAACCCAAATTAAGTTATAGTCACCTACTTGGTGTCAACGCTAGGACCCCTTATTGACTGGCCTACTAAAGGCAGAAAATCCTTCTGTTTCCAGAAGTTGTGATGAGAGCTCAAGCCACTAACAGCTTCTCAGTCAGCCATCTTCTGGGAACCCTCTCTGATAAGATTTTTATGACATTTTTCTCTAGCAGATTTTCTTATCTAAACTCACCTAACTTGAATAATCAGAAAGTAAATTCTTTCTTTTAATTTTTTTTTCTTTTTAATCACTGGGGCTTCACTGCTCCAAACTGCCTTTTTCTTGATAAAGATAGAGTCAGAGGTAGAGAGAAAATGACACCACAAACTTCCTCCAGTGTGATGGTGGCTAGAAATGAACCTTGTTCATGGTCACTACAAAGTAGGCATAGCATTTGGGTGAGATATTATGCTGGATCCAGAATTTAAATCTATTATTATTATTATTATTTTATTTAGAAAATGGAAACATTGACAAGACCATAGGATAAGAGGGGTACACTTCCACACATTGCCCACCCCCAGAGCTCCATATCCAATCCCCTCTATTGATAGCTTCCCATTTATTTATCCCTCTGGGACTATGGACCCAGGATAGTTGTGGGGTGCAGAATGCAGAAGGTCTGGCTTCTGTAACTGCTTCTCCACTGAACATGGGCATTGGTAAGTCTATCCATACTCCCAGAAAAATGTAAAATCTTAATCTGCCTCCTGAAATTTTAATTTTAGTGCATTGTTATAAGACCAGTATTGGATTTGCAGATTTATGTAGGTTCTATTTGCTCAGTTACTTGTTCATTCATTCATTATTAACATCTCAATTATGCTACATTCAAAATAAAATAATTAAGAAAACCAACATAAACACCAAGAGGCTAGCACAGATTCTTGGTAGATAACTTCATCTGAGGGGTACTTGTTGGCCAATCTGAAGAGAGGCCTCAAATGATGAGCCCTAGTGCTTTGACCTGTCTCAATTCTTTATTAAAAACTTGAAAGAAGCAGAAATGAATTAAGTAAACCTTTCAGCTGGACTGATTTATTCAGATAGCAAGAGAGTGAATGAAGAGGAGGAAACTAACTTGCACATCTGAGAAGGGATGATGCAAACATAGGAGTATATTTTCTCACATAGTGTGCTATCTTTCTCAACACACACACACACACACACCACTCTAAATTCTCATTGACTTTTTTCCTCTAAATTCTCATTGACTTTTTAATAGAAACAGGTAAGATGAGAGAGAGAATTGGGCTTGAACCTTGGTCACACACATGGCAAAGCAGAACACTATCCAAATGAGCTTTTTTTCTGGCTAACCTTTAGATTCTTTTTGAACCCTAAGGACTGACACAGGTGCCTTCCTTTTGTAACTTTAACCATGTCTCCCGTAATTGCCAGCATATCCTCGATACCCTGTATAACTCAGCTCTCACACAAATAAGCATTAGACTTACTTTAACATATGAGAAATCCTCATTAATTCAGTGGTCAGTGACATGCAGACTTGGAAATTTTGTATTTATCTGTTATATCTCTTCCATTACCTCTACATACAGTAAATGTCTAGCAAACAAATGCATGTGCATCAAAGAGGTTTGCTACATGTCATATTCTACATCAAGTGTTAAAAGACCAGAATTCCAAGGGCACTGTGGTATTTAAATAATAGATGTTGTCATGCCTCTTCTACTTTTGTGTCTGGAGTTACTGTTAAACAAGGAGAAATAAACTAGATTTCAGGAGATTTAGTTTAGATTTTGGCTTCATCCCTTACTGGCTTTGCAACTTTTGAGTGAGTCACTTAACCTCTCTGAACTCAAGTCTGCATATACAAAACTGAAGCAATAATAGTTACCTCCCAGGGATGTTGTGAGAATTAAATAAGACAAAATGTGTGTAGATGCCTGGGGCAAGTAAGAAATTAATACGTATTTGCTTCTTTCCTGCTGGTTGATTTCTTTGGTTTGTTTCCATGAAACTGAGAAAAAGGCATCATTTTTCTGCATCTTTTTCTTACTCCTTGGAATAAACATCTTAACTGGTGCTAGTCAGGAGAAATGGTATTTAGAGGTTTGAGTCTATATAAATGAGAGAAATGTAATTCCCTTTACTTACATGGAATTCTGTTATTTCTCTCCTGTATGTTGTCACTGCTGTTTGCCTATCTCAAAGCACATTCTTTCTGAAATCTTTAATATCAGACTCTTGAATTTTGATGAGTCTCCCATTTAGTCAGATTCCACCTTGTGCTTATATTCTGGCCAAAAAGATGTATTTGGAAGTGATGTAGACTGATTCATCCTAAAAGAGTTCAGTTAAAGAGTGCCTCCTATATGCTTGCTTGCCTTACTTCTTCCCAGCCTGAAACATGTTCTTGTATGTTTATACACTGATGCCAATCTTGGATGTTACAGCAATCTTTAAGACATGATAAAGAATGGTGATAGGATCTAAAGGGGCAAGAGTGTCTGGCATATTGAACTCTCTGATCTACACACTTTTTTTTTCTTTCTTTCTTTTTTTTTTTTTGTTGGGGGTTCATGCTTACACAATTCCATAGGTCTCGGAAGACTATTATTTACTTATTAATTATTGTCGCAAGGGTTACCGCTGATGCTTGGTACCTGCATGATGAATTCACCACTTTTTGTGGACATTTTCCCCCTTTATTTTTTTTTATATGATAGAGACAAAGAGAAATACTGACATGTTGTAAAAGTCATGACACATAGAAAACTATGTCATGACTTTTTTGACAACTAGTAAGGATGGGGAAGAAAGAGGGAGAGAGAAAGGGATACACCTCTAGCACTGCTTCATGATTCTTGAAGTTTTTCCACTCTTGTAAGTGTGGTCTTAAATCCTGGTCATTACCAGATGTGCCACCACCTTTGTTTTTAGATATAGGAAGAGAGACAGAGAGAGAAGAAGAAATAGTACAGTAAGTAATGCTTCAATATTCATGAAGTTTTCCCTGTGTATGGTGCTCCCATGTGATGGCCAGGACTTGAATCCCAGTACTCATGCATGGTAAAGTGTGTGCTTGACTCAGTAGTGGGCTATATTTCTTTTACTTTAGCAAAAATAAATAAGACTATTTTGGTTTAAGCCACTCTGTTTTCCCATCTTGTTTATAGCCAAATCTACTTATAACCAAGATACATGGAGAGAACACAAGAAGAGATATTGTTGGAAATAAAGATTCTTGATCCACTTTCATTTTGAACTAGTCAGAGCTTTCTTCACAGAAGGCTCTGGTGACTAGATTAGGGAAACAGAGGGAGGTGGGAATAGGATGTTGGTATAGTTCCATCACAAACCAGAACAAAAAATGCCCTGCCCTGAGAATAATTATGGAAAATTTAATGGTGATGTCTTTTATTATTCTTCGTTCTTCCCAGCCATCAGCGAACACCAGCTATGTGACAGGTATTGACATAGGCACATCATATCATGCTCCTTCCTCTCCAGTCAGTCCTCAACTAGTAGAAACAAACAGCTCACTCCCTCATCAAGAATTGACACAGGGTGTGGAGAGTTCTGCGGATGCCAGCAATGTATAGATATAGAGAAATTATTCTTGCTGGGCTTAGGAAAGGGAGTCAGGTAAGGCTTTGTCAGTTAGATGTCTGTGCTAGGGGTAGAAAGTTGGCAGTCTTCAGTCCAGCAAAGAAGTCACCATTCAGAGGTCTATAACCCTGATTGATATTCCCATATATCCCATGAATGTGTACCATGTCATCACTAATAACTTTCCTCCAGTCCCCATATTTACCCACATCTATCACAATTTAAATCTGGCTCAAAGGCCACTCAAAACCCCAGCCCCTCATTGTTGGATACAGACAAGTGAACACTTTAGGGAATATACATGTGGTAATTACCAGCTTAATCTGAATAGCCTTGTAATGTGGGAAGCACTCTTCCATGTAACTGGAAAATTAGCTGGAGAATTATTCCTATCCATCCAGTTGTGGGTGGGGACAAATATATAGGGCATAGGTACCAGACAGAAGCCCCAGTCTACTTCCAAGATGGCTGTCTGCTCCCAGAAAACAGAGAATTTGCACTTCATTGTCAGGGGGCTGGGATCATGAAAGGCACAAAAATGGATTAGATAGGTAATCAGGCAAGATTAGTTTACTTCTTGTATTAGGGAATGAACAGAAACATCACTGGAGGAAAGAGTTGAAGATAATACTTATCAAGTGTGTTCTATGTGCCAGACAATTATTTTGAGCACTTAACATACATCATCTTATTGAATTCTCAAATGAACACCTTAAATCAGTTTTTTTTAGAACATTTTATATAAATGAGGTTATAGAGGAGCCTTAGGAAAACCTTGTGAAATCTTGCATGAGGTCACATGGGCAATGGAGGTTTAGGTTTCTACTCCAATCCACCTGTCTCTCTAGTCCATATCCTTTCACACAAAATACAGCCCATTCCAGGAAAGCTACCTGACATGGTATGCTTACTGGAGATGTTTTATAATTCATTCCCAAAGGAAATATGTACTTTAAAAAATCTCTGGTTTCCAGAAGATGGCAGGCTGAGAAGCTGCTAGTGGCTTGAGCTCTGACCACATCTCCTGGAAATGGTAGGATTTTCTGCCTTTAGTAGGCCAGTCAATAAGGGGTCCTAGCAGTAACACCAAGGAGGTGACTATAACTAAATTTGGGTTAAGAATTAGAGTAGGAAAAAAGGGGAAATTTTTTTTCCTTTTAATTTTTAAGCATACCTCTGCCCCCTTGCCGCCCCCCCCTCCCATAACCAGTCCCTGGAGACCAGCTCCTAGCAGGATCCCCTATTAGGAGCTTCTTTTTTTTACCAAATTCCTGTCCCACCAGGGAGTATCATTCATTGTAAGTCTATACCCTTCTGAAACCTCTGGCCTTTTTTCTTTCTAAGTAGCCAACCCCAACCACCTCACCCTGCATACCTAATTAAATAATTAAAAATAAATGAATTTAAAAAAACCCTTTCCTTTCACTGCTCTTTTATGACTGTTCTTTTTCTTATCTTTTTCTTTTTTCTCTCTCTCTCTTTCTTTTTTTATTCTTTTTCTCATTCTTGTCATCCTTTCTTCCTTAATCCTACAGCTTCCAAAGCCACAGCCCCCAGCCCCCACACCACCAAACAGTGTGCTTTTTTGAATTCACTGATACACATTTGGGAATTATTTGGGGGAAGAATTCTGACTCAGTGTGGACTCCCACTGCGAGTGTCTCTGCTCAACTTCCCTTCCTCCTTTAGCCACCCCTAGAATATACAGTGGATAGTAGATTTGCATAACTGTCTATTTTAGCTATCCTTGTCTAGTCCTGAGGTTTATTTTTTTTCTCATTCTTAACAATCAGCTGCCTCTGATCACAGGTTTGAGGTAATCTGGGACAGGGTTTTTATTTTACTTTATTTTATTTTACCCTGCTCTATTTTACATTTAATATTATATAAAGGCATATATCTTCCCCCCTTTAGGTTGATCAGAATTAACTCTTAGCATATATTTCTGTGCTAGGGTAGTGGGCATCTTATCTATTGTGGGAGGAACTTGTCTCCTTAATCCTACCTCCTCTACAGACCCTCCCCTCCCTCCCCCTCCTAGCTAATCAAAAAAAGTTAAATTAAATTAAATTAAAAATAAAGTAATAAAAAAACATTTCCTTTCACTGCTCTTTAATTACAGCTCTTTTTCTTATCTTTTCCCTTTTCTCTCTCTTGTCCCTTCTTTCTTTTTCTTTTTCTTTTTTTTTTTCTTCTTTTTATCTTGTCATACACTGCTTCCTTCCTTCTTCTTTGCCTTTCTGAATTTGTGAATTATTTTGGGGAAGAAATCTGACTCAGAGTGGACTCTCTATGTGTGCATCTCTTTTCTACTTCCCTTCCCCCTGTTGTTACCCCTAGAATATAGAGTAGATAGTAGATTTGCATAACTGTCTATTCTTGCTATTCCTTCTTTCTTTTCTCTTTCTTATTCACTGGTATTTGGTTACTATTTTTTTCACGGACAGGAGAAATTGTTTGGCCAACTGGTAGTGATTAAACTGCTTCAATAATTGCTTCAGTTGCTACTGTAATTCCTGAGGTTGGTGAGTGCAATTGTCATAAAGGTATTTAGTAAGGTGTTGCTTGTGCTCAAGACACAACAACTGAGGCACAACAGAGCATAAAAAAAAGAAACACATAAATTAAAAAAATGGGTACATCAAAAACAAATAAAACTGCTACTCCAATGAAAGAAGACAAGAGCCCAGAAGAAACTACAAATCAGCCAGAAGTAACCATAGATAAGAAAAGTATGTAAGCAATAATAAACTTATTAAACACAGAAATGAAAACAACATTGGAGGAAAGGAATGGCAGTATTAGGGAAACAACAGTTAAGACCCCCAAGGAAAATACTGATTATCTTGAGGCAATTAGAGAACTGAAAGCTGAAATAGCTATAATGAAGAAAAAAGCAGAGGCAAGGGAAAGCAGACTAACAGAAGCAGAAAACAGAATTAGTCAGACAGAGGACGAGATAGAGAAAATGAAGAAAAACGTGAAAGAGCTTAAAAAAGATTGAGAGACACTGAAAACAACAACAGAGACATATGGGATGATCTCAAAAGAAGTAGCATTCACATAATTGGCCTGCCAGAGGAAGAAAGAGAGGAAGGGGAAGCAAATATTCTAGAGGAAATATTAAGAATCTCCCCAACAACAAAAGTCCTGGACCAGATGGCTTCACAAACGAATTCTACAAAACTTTCAGGAAACAGTTAATATCCATACTTCTTAAGCTATTCCATAAGATTGAAGAAACAAGAATACTCCCTTCCACCTTCTATGAATCCAACATCACCCTGATACCAAAAGCTGATAGGGACAGAACAAAAAGGAAAACTACAGACCAATATCTCGGATGAACATAGATGCCAAAATATTAAACAAGATCTTGGCCAACCGGATACAGCAACATATCCAAAAGATTGTTCATCATGACCAAGTGGGATTCATCCCAGGAATGCAAGGGTGGTTCAACATCTATAAATCAATCAATGTCATTCACCACATCAATAAAAGCAAAGCCAAAAACCACATGGTTATCTCAATAGATGCAGAGAAAGCCTTTGACAAAATCCAACACCCATTCATGCTCAAAACTCTACAAAAAATGGGAATAGATGGGAAATTCCTCAAGATAGTGGAGTCTATATATAGCAAACCTACAGCCAACATCATACTCAATGGACGGAAGCTGAAAGCATTCCCCCTCAGATCTGGGACTAGACATAGTACTGGAAGTTCTTGCCATAGCAATCAGGTATGAGAAAGAAATCAAAGGAATACAGACTGGAAGGGAAGAAGTCAAGCTCCCACTATTTGCAAATGATATGATAGTATACATAGAAAAACCTAAAGAATCCAGCAGAAAACTACTAGAAGTTATTAGGCAATATAGCAAGGTATCAGGCTACAAAATCAGTGGCGTTTCTTTATGCAAACACTAAATCTGAAGCAGGAGACATCCAGAAATCACTCCCATTTACTGTTTCAGCAAAATCAATCAAATACCTAGGAATAAAGTTGATCAAAGAAGTGAAAGACTTGTATGCGGAAAACTATGAGTCGCTACTCAAGGAAATAGAAACTGATACGAAGAAATGGAAAGATATCCCATGCTCATGGATAGGAAGAATAAATATCATCAAAATGAATATTCTCCCCAGAGCCATATACAAATATAGTGTGATACCAAGCAAAGTTCCACCAAGCTTCTTTAAGAGAATAGAACAAACAGTAAAATCATTTATCTGGAACATGAAAACACCTAGAATTGCCGAAACCATCTTGAGGAAAAGAGACAGAAATGGACACATCACACTCCCAGACCTTAAACTATATAATAAAGCCGTCATATTCAAAACAGCATGGTACTGGAAGAAAAACAGGCACACAGACCAGTGGAACAGAATTGAAAGCTCAGAAATAAATCCCCCTACCTATGGACATCTATTCTTTGATAAGGGGCCCAAAGGATTAAATGGAAGAAGGAGGCACTCTTCAATAAATGGTGCTGGGAAAACTGGGTTGTAACATGCAGAAGAATGACATTGAACCACTTTATCTCACCAGAAACAAAAATCAACTCCAAATGGATCAAAAACCTAGATGTCAGACCAGAAAAATTAAATACTTAGAGGAAAACATTGGTAAAACAATTTCCCACCTATACCTCTAGGACATCTTTGATGAATCAAACCCAATTGCAAGGAAGACTAAAGCAGAAACAAACCAATGGGACTACATCAAATTGAAAAGCTTCTGCACATCCAGAGAAACTATTAAACAAACAAACAGACCCCTCACAGAATGGGAGAAGATCTTCACATGCCATACATCAGACAAGAAACCAATCATCAAAATATATAAAGAGCTCAGCAAACTTAGCACCAAAAAAGCAAATGACCCCATCCAAAAATGGGCAGAGGATATGGACAAAACATTCACTCCAGATAGATCCAAAAGGCTAACAAACACATGAAAAACTGCTCTAGGTCACTGATTGTCAGACAAATGCAAATGAAGACAACACTAAGATACCACCTCACACTAAGATACATCAAAAAGGACAGCAGCAACAAATGCTGGAGAGGTTGTGGGGACAGAGGAACCCTTTTACATTGCTGGTGGGAATGTAAATTGGTACAGCCTCTGTAGAGAGCAGTCTGGAAAACTCTCAGAAGGCTAGACATGGACCTTCCATATAATCCAGTAATTCCTCTCCTGGGGTTATACCCCAAGGACTCCATAACACCCAACCAAAAAAAGGAGTACACACTCCTATGTTCATAGCAGCGCAATTCATAATAGCTAAAACCTGGAAGCAACCCAGGTGCCCAACAACAGATGAGTGGCTGAGAAAGCTGTGGTGTGTATATGCACAATGGAATACTATGCAGCTATCAAGAACAATGAACCCACCTTCTCTGACCCATCTTGGACAGAGCTAGAAGGAATTATGTTAAGTGAGCTAAGTCAGAAAGATAAAGATGAGTATGGGATGATCCCACTCATCAACAGAAGTTGAGTAAGAAGATATGAAAGGGAAACTAAAAGCAGGACCTGATCAAATTCTAAGTAGGACACCAAAGTAAAATCCCTGTGGTGAGGGGTAGACATGCAGCTTCCTGGGCCAGTTGGGGGGTGGGAGTGGGTGGGAGGGATGGGTCACAGTCTTTTGGTGGTGGGAATGGTGTGTATGTACACTCCTAGCAAAATGTAGACTTATAAATCACTAGTTAATTAATATGAGAGGGGGAAAATCAATTTTATGTCTCAAAGTTTTTCAAAACACAAACTGAATCTTTTTAATATATAGGCTGTGTATTTGATATGCGAACTCTCTCAAAGCCTAGACAAAGTAGATCAGATGCAACCAATAGCACAGCTATATACAAGATACTGGGTACTGTACTGCAAACCCTAACAAAAGGACTTTTCAAAGTTAACCCAATTACCAAATAATGTGATGATAACATTAACTGTCGATTGTCTCTTTGAACCCTAAGACAGCAGGAACCTCACATCTCCACTATAGAGCCCCTACTTCCCCCAGTCCTGGAACCCTTGGATAGGGCCCACTTTCCCGTATGCCTCTCCCAATCCATATCAAATAATATTGTATCCGCTGATCACAACCTAACCAACGCA
Organism: Erinaceus europaeus; assembly: GCF_950295315.1. Classification (NCBI taxonomy): domain Eukaryota; kingdom Metazoa; phylum Chordata; class Mammalia; order Eulipotyphla; family Erinaceidae; genus Erinaceus; species Erinaceus europaeus. Next base: position 142,844,785 of record NC_080163.1, on the reverse strand, counting down.
ACGATTGCCACCTCAACATGCTTCACTTCAGACTGTGTCCAGAGACTTCACGTGTGGAATGACAACCCTTCAGCTTCATTACTCGGGTGAGACCTTTCCTTTCATAGTATACTCTAATTCCATCTCAGGTGGTTCACTTTCTAACAAAGTCCCAAAACCTAGATATACACCAGTTTCTGTGAGAGAGAGCTTATGTTCACGCGTATCTATAAACTACTGCAAAATATATACCTGAAAGCAGAAGTACACTAGAGTTTGCAGTGAGTATCCTCCTAACACTTCCTCTCCACTATTCCAAGTTTTGGGTCCATGATTGCTCAACAATCTGTTTGGCTTCGTATGTTAACTCTCTTTTCAGTCACCAGGTTCCAGATGCCATCAGGATGCTGGCCAGGCTTCCCTAGACTGAAGACCCCACCAATGTGTCCTGGAGCTCAGCTTCCCCAGAGACACACCCTACTAGGGAAAGAGAGAGGCAGCCTGGGAGTATGGACCGACCAGTCAACGCCCATGTTCAGCAGGGAATCAATTACAGAAGCTAGACTTTCTACCTTCTGCAACCTACAATGACCCTGGGCCCATGCTCCCAGAGGGATGGAGAATGGGAAAGCTATCAGGGGAGGCGGTGGGATATGGAGATTGGGTGTTGGGAATTGTGTGGAGTTGTACCCCTCCTACCCTATGGTTTTGTTAATTAATCCTTTCTTAAATAATTTTTAAAAAAACTCTAACCAGGAGAAATTTTTATACATTTTCCCTCTTTGTCCTCTGCTCCAAAATGTTTTCCATGTTGTGTGCTATTTACCCCAGAAACAACAGGTTCTCAATAAAAGCTTTTTTAAAAATAGGATTTGATTATCTTAGTATCCATTCACGCTTAACAGTCTGGGTTCGAGCAGAAAAGAGAAACACCATATTTCCTCAGTTAATGGGAAACCAAGCAAATGACTTGGCAGAGAACAAGAGAGAGGACAAAAATATCCTCTATAAGCCACAGGAAGCATATAAACCAAAACAAAACTCAATATCACTGTCAAATGCTCTGGGTGCTCCCCTGAAGGGGATAAACTCTCATTCCAGGTTTGGATGTTATAAACTTGAAAGCTTTCTTTCCTTTTCTCCTAAATTATCCAAAGCTATTTCATCTTTCTAACTCAGAAGAATCTTGACAACCCTTCTGGCACCTGGAAGATGGCTGTGTACATCAGGAAAAACATGGAATTTGAAATCATTAAGTAGAAGATTAGATCTCACCCTGCCACTGACTACTTGTATAACCTCAGGGTACTCATCCTTAGGAGTCTTACAAGACTGTTGAGAGGAGCAAATAAGAAATATGTATGTGTAGGCACCTTGCAAACTGTCAGGCACTTTATAACATCAAAGGAAGAGGCAAATGTTGAGTCATGTTATTAGACTATCGAAAAAAGTCGCAGTAGAATGTTAATGATAAAATAGAATCACTATTCCATTTGGAACCACTTTCCATTTTGTTCACTGAGTACTTACTCCATCTGGAGCATTTCAAAAGCCTTATATCCTTCTAGGAAAGTGTTCTTTGTGTGTTCATTTCTCAGATGAAGAGGTTGACAGCACGACCCCCCCATGCTAAGGTGATTTACTCATGACTACACACAGAACTGGTAATTTACATCCTAGTTTGTCTCACCTTAGGACCCAAACACCTTTCTGCTTTATCACATTAGTATATTTATTAAAATTCAGTGTCAGCTGACTAATGATACCAGTGATATATTATGAATCTAAATGGTGCCAATGCCACTGGCAACACTCAACAGCTGGCTCTTTTTCTGACTGTGGCACTCCACCCAGAAGGAGGTTGGGACTGCCCTCTCTTGATCTGACTGCCTTCTGCCTAGATGCTTCCCTTTCATGTCAGGCCACCTCACTCATTGGGCATAGCAGTAGACTTCATGGACACTCCATAAGAATGAAAACATTTGCTTCAGTTCTGAATTTATCTTCCCACATGCTCTGAAAATTGTACTAAAATATTCAAGTTTAAAATGCATTCATCATATGCAAAGGCAAAAAAATGAATTCCATACAAAAATTGGTGAATGTATGTCAATTCTGTAGATGTTTTATTGTATTGTATTATTGCTGATTTCCTTGTTTTGATAAGACACAGTAGTTTTGTAGGTACTATCATTAGGGAAAACTGTGTTGCACAGTAGGGTTTCTCTGTATTTTCTTTTTAACTTAATATGTACTTTTCTAGTTGCATTGCTTTCCCCTCAGATAATACCCTTAGGTGCCGTAAGCACCTAAGACATTGCTTTGACTACTTCAATTAGTTCATATGTCCTGTTGCTGGACTCTGAACTCACAAAGGCAAGGATATTTTCTTCCTGTCACAGTATTTCAAGCAATCTTAAAATTTGATCATACACTTTTTGCTGAATATATAAAACTACAGATGGGCACACCATAATAAATATAGTTAGATTACAAGTGGGAAGCCTGTAAAAACTCACCAGGGAGATGAAGGGTAATGTTGCTATAGTTTTAGGGACTGCCATATGATGCCCAGGCTGTTCCCAGAGGTCCCCTTCTGCAGGTCATTTCACTTACCTAGTCTGTCAGGTGCATAATGGGAAATACAAATGGCAGAAGCTGAAAGTAAGTAAAAAGCCTTCCTAACACACATTCTAACATACACCAGAGAGTTGTGTAGCAATTTTGAGATGAAATAGAAGGGGGAAATTGATGAGATAAAATATAGAAACAGAGGGGGAAAAAGTTTTCCTTTGTGTCATATGGACTCTTGCAGTTACTGTTATTATCAAATGAATGTTCCCATTTTCTTGGAAGAGTTGTAAAATACTGGGCATGTCATTGAGGTGCAATTTGATCAGCATCAAGTGATGTTGTCGAGTTTGGGGTCTAGAATGGAATTTTAACAGAAACAATAAAACAGTCATGATGGAACTTCTCTAACTTCATGATGTAAAATATTGATCTTGAATTTGAAAATGTGACTCCTGGCTTATCATTGTACAATTATCCAAGTTCCTTGTGATCAAAATAAGCTTCAGATCAGTTGATGAATCTCTAGTACACTATACACCATATTTTCATTTCCCCCCCAGCAGTTCTCAGCCACATTTGACATCCTTGCTTTTCTTTAACATTTTAACTTCTTTGAAATTGGAATGCTATTAACTGGAAGCAAAACCTTGATGTAGTTGTCATTGCCTGTTTATATATATTAAAAATTGCAAAATGAGTATTAGTAGCTTAGAGGGGAAAACCCCCATTATGGAAAACAGAATATTCTTTTAAGAAATGCTTTATTACCAGTGGTCTTGGAATGGGAAAGATCATGTATTAATGGCTCAGAGTTGAAAAATGACCATGAAAAATTTTACCTTACTTATGAAGCTTCATTATATCTTATTTACCTTTAAAAAATAAATGTAGAAAAATACATATGCATATAAATATGTAGAAAGGATTTTTTCAATGAGTTTTTAAAGACTTGGTGATAATATATCACTATGTCATAGTTTAATTAGCATCAAATTTCATTTTAGTTGTACATAAAATAACGGTGCATTTCAAAATTTCTAGTTCCTAGCTACACAGAAATATGTTGTGTTCTGGGTACAAATGTCAGAATTCAAGTTTATAAAGCATATTCCCAAATCAATTATGTAGAACCAATTAGAAGAATGACCTAAAATCCCTTTATGCAAGCAATTACTGTCAATATCCAATATTAGAGACTTCTTTTTAAGTTTATTTTTCCTTGCAAGTAGAAATTCAAATGAAAATGGCAAAAGTGAGCATTCCCCACTTATATCAAAATATCCCACAGCAATAAAAATAAATATAGTAATAATTTATTGAATAAGACTATATTTTTTTCTATTTTTAATTAAATATTGAATAATAGTGTGCAAGTTTAGAGGATTACAGTGGTATAAATTCACACTGCACCCATCACTAAATTTCCATGACACACACACCCATGATAACCACCATAGGCCTCACAAAGTCTAAGGAGACAACTTGGCCTCTTTTTTTTCATGTTTACATCTTCAGTGTCCTATATTTCATGTCCATATATGAATATATCATCTGCCTTGATCACATGGACTTACCCCCTTATTGTGAGGAATAGCAGATAGTTTCATTAGCTAGTATTGTCTTTCAATAGGTTTTTAGGTTTTAAAGGTGGAAGGGCACCTAACAGAGATCTATATTTTGGCAATTTAAGCAGCTGCCTAAAGGTTGGTTCTGATGCTTAAATCACTTACAAGGTTGTTTTCAATAAGGCAGTGTTTATAGAACCTATATGAACCTTATAAATATGAGCTGGGTTGTAGATGAACCCAGTTCACTTCAATGTTCATTGTTATTTTGACAACAGTACCTTGCCTAGAGTATCTCATTTGAGTAACCACATACCAACACTATTGCTTTATTTCATTGATGAAAAAATGGACCTTGTAAGGCTCAGATGTTTTGTCTAAAATCACATAACTGATGGGGGAGGTAATAACTAAATAATAACTTGCTTTTTAAAAATGAAATGCTTCCATCCCCCCATCTTATGATTTTGTTACTGTCTCCTTTCTTAAATAAAAATAAATAAATAAAATTCTTTTTTTTAATTTTATTTTTTTATTTAAGAAAGGAGACATTTAGAAAACCATAGGGTAGGAGGGGTACAATTCCACACAATTCCCACCACCCAATCTCCATAACCCACCCCTTCCCCTGATAGCTTTCCCATTCTCTATCCCTCTGGGAGCATGGACCCAGGGTCATTGTGGGTTGCAGAAGGTAGAAGGGCTGGCTTCTGTAATTGCTTCCCTGCTGAACATGGGCATTGACTGGTCGGTCCATACTCCCAGGCTGCCTCTCTCTTTCCCTAGTAGGGTGGGTCTCTGGGGAAGCGGAGATCCAGGACACATTGGTGGGGTCTTCAGTCTAGGGAAGCCTGGCCAGCATCCTGATGACATCTGGAACCTGGTGACTGAAAAGAGAGTTAACATACGAAGCCAAACAGATTGTTGAGCAATCATGGACCCAAAACTTGGAATAGTGGAGAGGAAGTGTTAGGGGGGTACTCACTGCAAACTCTAGTGTACTTCTGCTTGCAGGTATATACTTTGCAGTAGTTTATAGATATGTGTGAACATATGCTCTCTCTCACAGAAACTGGTGTATATCTAGGTTTGGGGATTTTGTTAGAAAGTGAACCACCTGAGATGGAATTAGAGTATACTATGAAAGGAAAGGTCTCACCCGAGTAATGAAGCTGAAGGGTTGTCATTCCACACGTGAAGTCTCTGGACACAGTCTGAAGTGAAGCATGTTGAGGTGGCAATCGTTGTGTTGGTTAGGTTGTGATCGACAAATGCAATATATTTGATATGGATTGGGAGAGGCATATGGGAAAGTGGGCCCTATCCAATGCTTCAAGGACTGGGGGAAGTAGAGGCTCTATAGTGGAGATGTGAGGTTCCTTCTGTCTTAGGGTTCAAAAAGACAATCGATAGTTAATGTTATCATCACATTATTTGTTAATTAGTTTAACTTTGAAAAGTCCTTTTGTTAGGGTTTGCTGTACAGTACCCAGTATCTTGTATATAGCTGTGCTATTGGTTGCTTCTGATCTACTTGGTCTAGGCTTTTGAGAGAGTCTGCATATCAATTACACAACCTATATATTGAAAAGATTCAGTTTGTGTTGAAAAACGTCGAGACATACAATTAATTTTCCCCCTCTTGTATTAATTAACTAGTGATTTATATGACTACATTTTACTAGGAGTGTACATAAACACCATTCCCATCACCAAAAGACTCTGACCCATCTCTCCCACTCACTCCACCCGCCACTGGCCCAGGAAGCTGCTTGTCTACCCCTCACCACAGGGATTTTACTTTGGTGTCCTACTTACAATTTGGTCAGGTCCTGCTTTTAGTTTCCCTTTCATATCTTCTTACTCAACTTCTGTTGATGAGTGGAATCATCCCATACTCATCTTTATCTTTCTGACTTAGCTCACTTAACATAATTCCTTCTAGCTCTGTCCAAGAGGGGTCAGAGAAGGTGGGTTCATTGTTCTTGAGAGCTGCATAGTATTCCATTGTGTATATACACACCACAGCTTTCTCAGCCACTCATCTGTTGTTGGGCACCTGGGTTGCTTCCAGGTTTTAGCTATTATGAATTGTGCTGCTATGAACATAGGAGTGTGTACTCCTCTTTTTGGTTGGGTGTTATGGAGTCCTTGGGGTATAACCCCAGGAGAGGAATTACTGGATTATATGGAAGGTCCATGTCTAGCCTTCTGAGAGTTTTCCAGACTGCTCTCCACAGAGGCTGTACCAATTTACATTCCCACCATCAATGTAAAAGGGTTCCTCTGTCCCCACATCCTCTCCAGCATTTGTTGCTGCTGTCCTTTTTGATGTATGCCATTCTTACAGGAGTGAGGTGGTATCTTAGTGTTGTCTTAATTTGCATTTCTCTGACAATCAGTGACCTAGAGCAGTTTTTGTTTGTTAGCCTTTTGGATCTATCTGGAGTGAATGTTTTGTTCATATCCTCTGCCCATTTTTGGATGGGGTCATTTGCTTTTTTGGTGCTAAGTTCGCTGAGCTCTTTATATATTTTGGCGATTAGTTTCTTGTCTGATGTATGGCATGTGAAGATCTTCTCCCATTCTGTGAGGGGTCTGTTTGTTTGTTTAATAGTTTCTCTGGATGTGCAGAAGCTTTTCAATTTGATGTAGTCCCACTGGTTTGTTTCTGCTTTAGTCTTCCTTGCAATTGGGTTTGATTCATCAAAGATGTCTGTAGGTGGGAAACTGTTTTACCAATGTTTTCCTCTAAGTATTTGATTTTTCTGGTCTGACATCTAGGTCTTTGATCCATTTGGAGTTGATTTTTGTTTCTGGTGAGATAAAGTGGTTCAATGTCATTCTTCTGCATGTTACAACCCAGTTTTCCCAGCACCATTTATTGAAGAGAGCCTCCTTCTTCCATTTAATCCTTTGGGCCCCTTATCAAAGACTAGATGTCCATAAGTGCGGGGATTTATTTCTGGGATTTCAATTCTGTTCCACTGGTCTGTGTGCCTATTTTTGTTCCAGTACCATGCTGTTTTGATGATGATGGCTTTATAATATAGTTTAAGGTCTGTGAGTGTGATGCCTCCATTTCTGTTTCTTTCCCTCAAGATGGTTTTGGCAATTCTAGGTGTTTTCATCTTCCAGATAAATGATTGTAGTTTTAGTTCTATTCTCTTAAAGAAGCTTGGTGGAACCTTGATTGGTATTGCATTAAATTTCTATATGGCTATGGGGAGAATATTCATTTTGATATTTATTATGACTATCCATGAGCATGGGATATCTTTCCATTTCTTGGTCTCAGTTTCTATTTCTTGAGTAGCGACCCATAGTTTTCAGCATACAAGTCTTTCACTTCTTTGGTCAACTTTATTCCTAGGTATTTGATTGATTTTGCTGAAACAGTAAATGGAAGTGATTCCTAGAGGTCTTCTTCTTCAGATTTAGTGTTTGCATAAAGAAATGCCACTAATTTTTATACATTAATTTGTAGCCTGATACCTTGCTATATTGCCTAATAACCTCCAGTAGTTTTCTGCTGGATTCTTTAGGTTTTTCTGTGTATACTATAATATCATCTGCAAGTAGTGAGAGCTTGACTTCTTCCCTTCCAATCTGTGTTCCTTTGATTCCTTTCTCTTGCCTGATTGCTATGGCAAGAACTTCTAGTACTATGTTGAAGAGTAACGGTGACAGTGGACAGCCCTGTTTAGTCCCCGATCTGAGGGGGAATGCTTTCAGCTTCTGTCCATTGAGTATGATGTTGGCTGTAGGTTCTCTATATATAGACTCCACTATCTTGAGGAATTTCCCATCTATTCCCATTTTTTGTAGAGTTTTGAGCATGAATGGGTGTTGGATTTTGTCAAAGGCTTTCTCTGCATCTATTGAGATAATCATGTGGTTTTTGGCTTTGCTTTTATTGATGTGGTGAATGACATTGATTGACTTACAAATGTTGAACCAACCTTGCATTCCTGGGATGAATCCCACTTGGTCATGATGAACAATCTTTTGGATATGTTGCTGTATCCGGTTGGCCACGATCTTGTTTAATATTTTGGCATCTATGTTCATCAGAGATATTGATCTGTAGTTTTCCTTTTTTGTTCTGTCCCTATCAGATTTTGGTATCAGGGTGATGTTGGATTCATAAAAGGTGGAAGGGAGTATTCCTGTTTCTTCAATCTTATGGAAAAGCTTCAGAAGTATGGGTACTAACTGTTTCCTGACAGTTTTGTAGAATTCATTTGTGAAGCCATCTGGTCCAGGACTTTTGTTGTTGGGGAGATTCTTAATAACGGTTTCAATTTCTTTGTCTGTGATTGGTGCATTTAGATTTTGTAGTTTTTCTTGGTTCAGTTTTGGAAGGGCATATGCTTCTAGCAATTGTTCCATTTCTTCCAGATTCTCTAGCTTGGTGGCGTATAGTTCTTCTTAGAAGTTTCGCAGGATTCTCTGGATTTCTGTGGTGTCAGTTGTGATATCTCCTCCATCGTTTACAATTCTATTAATTTGAGTCTTCTCTCTTTTTTGTTTGGTGAGTCTGGCTAGGGGTTTGTCAATTTTGTTTAATCTTTCAAAGAACCAACATTTGGCTCCATTGATCTTTTGTATGGTTCTTTTATTTTTGATGTTATTTATTTCTGTTCTAACTTTAGTGATGCCTGTCCTTCTGGATACTTTAGGGCTCCTTTGTTACTCTTCCTCTAAGTCCTTGAGGTGAGCTGTAAGGTCATTCATTTGAGCTTCTTCTTGGTGTTTAATATGTGATTGTATGGCTATAAGTTTCCCTCTCAGTACTGCTTTAACTGTGTCCCAAATATTTTGATAGGATGTGTCTTCATTTTCATTTGTTTCCAGGAACATTTGAATTTCCTGCTTGAGTGAGTCTCTGACCCAGTGGTTCTTAAGGAATATGTTGTTTAGTTTCCAAATTCTGTGACTTTTAATAATTTTCTGTTTGTTGTTAAATGTTAGTTTTACTCCACTGTGGTCTAAGATACTTGGGATGATTTCAATGCTCTTGCATTTATTGTTCCTATATTTGTGGCCTAACATGTGGTCTGTCCTTGAGTATGTGTTATGTGGATTTGAAAAGAAGGTGTATTCCAGTTTTTTGGGGTGAAGGACTCTGAAAATGTCCAAGAGGTCTAGTCTGTCCATCTTTTCATTCAATTATCTTGTATCTTTGTTGGTTCTCTATTTTGTTGATCTGTCTATGTGTGACAGTGGGGTATTGAAGTCTCCCACTATTATTGTATTACTACTGATGTATTTTTGAAATTCTTTCAGTAAGTGCTTGACATATTTAGATGGTCCCTCATTGGGTGCATAGATGTTAATGATTGTTAAGTCTTCTTCGCTGATTGATCCTCTAATCATTATGTAATGTCCTTGCCTATCTTTTATTACTTTATTTAATTTAAAACCTATTGTGTCTGAGATGAGAATGGCTGTTCTTGCCCTTTTCTGTGGTCTGTTAGCCTGTATGATAGTTTTCCATCCTTTCACTTTAAGTCTGTGTTTATCTTGTTGTGACAGATGGGATTCTTGCAAGCACCATATGGTTGGGTTATGTTTTCTGATCCATCCCCCCACCCTGTGCCTTTTGATGGGTGAGTTTAGGCCATTGACATTTATTGATATTATGGATTTAATGTATTGTTGTGCCATTGTTCAAAAAAAATTTTTTTCTTTGCTCTGATATATTGCCAGTATTATAGTGATGTTCTTGTTTATAAGAGGTCTTTTAGAACCTCTCTCAGGGCCGGTTTGGTGATGGTTGCCTCGTTTAACTGTTGTTTGTCTAAGAAGGTTTTGATACCTCCATCTAGTTTGAATGAAAGTCTAGCAGGATATATTATCCTTGGTTGAACCCCTTTTTCATTCAGGGCTCAATAGATATCTTGCCATTCTCTTCTGGCTTTTAGAGTTTGAGTGGAGAAGTCTGCAGATAATCTTATGGGTTTTCCCTTGCATGTGACTTTTTGTTTCTCTCTTGCAGCCTTTAGGATCCTTTCTTTATCCTTACTTCTTCTCATTGTGACTATGATGTGTCTTGGTGTCTTCAGGTCTGGGTTGATTCTGTTTGGTACTCTCTGGGCCTCTTGAATCTTGATGCCCTTTCTGTTATTCAGGTCTGGGAAAGTGTCTTCTATTATTTCCTCTAGAATATTTGCTTCCCGTTTCTCTCTTTCTTCCTCTGGCAGGCCAATTATGTGAATGTTACTTCTTTTGAGATCATCCCATATGTCTCTGTTGTTGTTTTCAGTGTCTCTCAATCTTTTTTAAGCTCCTTCACCTCTTTCTTCATTTTCTCTAAGTCATCCTCTGTCTGACTAATTCTGTTTTCTGCTTCTGTTAGTCTGCTTTCCCTTGCCTCAGCTTCTTTCTTCATTACTGCTACTTCAGCTTTCAGTTCTCTAATTGCCTCAAGATAATCAGTATTTTCCTTGTGTTTCCCTAATACTGCCATTCCTTTCCTCCAATGTTGTTTTCATTTCTTTGATTAATAAGTTTATTATTGCTTACATACTTTTCTTATCTATGGTTACTTCTGGCTGATTTGTAGTTTCTTCTGGGCTCTTGTCTTCATTCATTGGAGTAGCAGTTTTATTTGTTTTTGATGTACCCATTTTTTTGATTTATATGTTTCTTTTTTTATGCTCTGTTGTTCCTCAGCTGTTGTGTCTTGAGTTCAAGCCACACTGTACTAAATACCTTTATGACAATTGCACTCACCAACCTCAGGAATTACAGTAGCAACTGTAGCAAGTATTGAAGCAGTTTAATCACTACCAGTTAGCCAATAAATTTTTCCATTCCTTGAAAGAATAGTAACCAATTCCCAGTGAATAAGAAAGAGAAAAAAAGAAGGATAGCAAGAATAGACAGTTATGCAAATCTACTATCCACTGTATATTCTAGGGGTAACAAGAGGGGAAAGGGAACTAGAGCAGAGATACTCACATAGAGAGTCCACTCTGAGTCAGATTTTGTCCCCAAAATAATTCACAAATTCAGAAAGGCAAAGAAGAATGTAGGAAGAAGTGTATGACAAGATATACAAAAAAGAAAAAGAAAATAAAAGAAAAAAGAGACAAGTAGAAAAAGGGAAAAGATAAGAAAAAGAGCTGTAATTAAAGAGCAGGGAAAGAAAAGGTTTTTTTATTACTTTATCTTTAACTTAATTTAATTTGATTTTTTTTTAATTAGCTAGGAGGAGGAGGGAGGGGAGTGTCTATAGAGGAGGTAGGAGTAAGGAGATAAGCTCCTCCCACAATAGATAAGATGCCCAGTACCCTAGCAATGAAAGATACCCTAAGATTTAATTCTGATCAACCTAAAGGGGGGAAGATATATGCCTTTATATAATACTAATAATAAAATAGAGCAGGGTAAAAAAAAAAAAAAAAAACCTGTCCCAGATTACCTCAAACCTCATGATCAGAGGCAGCTGATTGTTAAGAATGAGAGGAAAAAAAAACAAAAACGCAGGACTAGACAAGGATAGCTGAAATAGACAGTTATGCAAATCTACTATCCACTGTATATTCTAGGGGTGGCTAAAGGAGGAAGGGAAGTTGAGCAGAGACACTCGTAGTGGGAGTCCACACTGAGTCAGCATTCTTCCCCAAAATAATTCCCAAATGTGTATCAGTGAATTCAAAAAAGCACACTGTTTGGGAGTGTGGGGGCTGGGGCCTGTGGCTTTGCAAGCTGTAGGATTAAGGAAGAAAGGATGACAAGAATGAGAAAAAGAAAAAAAAAGAAAGAGGGAAAAAAGAAAAAAATAAGAAAAAGAACAGTCATAAAAGAGCATTGAAAGGAAAGAGTTTATTTATTTATTTTTAATTATTTAATTAGATATGTGGGGTGAGGTGGGGTGGGTTGGCTACTTAGAAAGAAATAAGGCCAGAGGTTTCAGAAGGGTATAGACTTAGAATGAATGATTCTCCCTGGTGGGACAGGAATTTGGTAAACACAGCAGCTCAGCAGGGGAGCCTGCTAGGAGCTGGTCCCCAGGGACTGGTTATGGGGTGGGGGGAAGGGGGAGGCATTTGCTTAATAATTAAAAGGAAAAAAATTTTTTTCCCTTTTTTCTACTCTATTTCTTAACCCAAATTAAGTTATAGTCACCTCCTTGGTTTTACCGCTAGGACCCCTTATTGACTGGCCTACTAAAGGCAGAAAATCCTACCGTTTCCAGAAGATGGGGTCAGAGCTCAAGCCACTAGCAGCTTCTCAGTCCTCCATCTTCCGGGAACCCCTTGATGATTTTTATTCTTATGGTCCATGAGCATGGGATATCTTTCCATTTCCTGGTATCAGTTTCTATTTCCTTGAATAGTGACTCACATTAGTTTTCAGTATACAAGCCTTTTACTTCTTTGGTCTGGTTTATTTCTAGGTATTTTATTGATTTTTTTCTGCACTAGTGAATTGAATAGGAGTGATTTCTGGGTATCTTCTTCTTCAGATTTAGTGTTTGCATAAAGAAATGCCACTGATTTTTGTACATTGATTTTGTAGCCTGATACCTTGCTATATTGCCTGATAACTTCCAGTAGTTTTCTGCTGGATTCTTTAGGTTTTTCTATGTATACTATCATATCATCTGCAAATAGTGAGGGCATAACTTCTCTCTTACAATATGTATACCTTTGATTTCTTTCTATTTCCTGATTGCTATGGCAAGAACTTCCAATACTATGTTGAAGACTAATGGTGATAATGGACACCCCATCTATTCTTGATCTGAGAGGGAATGCTTTCAGCTTCTGTCCATTGAGTATGATGTTAGCTGTAAGTTTGCTATATATGGACTTCACTTTCTTAAGGAATTTCCCATCTATTCCCATTTTTGTAGTGTGTTGAGGATTTCAAAAGATGTCTGAATACCAAAGGTCTAGTTTAATGATGGAGTGACTGTCTCCTTAAATTCTGACCTCCTTTTCCATGTCATCTCCTACTCATGAATTAAGCTTCAGCATGTTGACATTTTTTTCCCAGGAAGACTCTAATTCTGAATTACAGTTTGTACCTTTCTTCTCCCTAACACCCCAGGTTTCTTTTCTTTTCTTTTTCACTACATTTGTTTCATTGTACCTCAGATTACCAAATGAGATACTGAGACAATGTGTTCCTTAGTAATAGGGATTAGCTTTTTCATCTTGACATTCTCAAATATTAGCCCTGATGCAAGGATATTGAATAACTACATACATTGTTTGGATTCTGAGACTAATTTGTTCCCTCCCTAAGAAGAAATTTTCTCCTTTTCAAGGAATGCTACAGTTCAACTATTTTAACTGGTATGGTACATGGTAGGAAGCAATTCTATATCTCTTTACTAATTATTGCATAACTAATTTCTGTGGTCACATAACAGAAATAAGAGAGTGGGACAGTTTGTAGAATACACTAAAAATCTGTATCCATGTGTCATACAGTTAGAGAAGAAAAAAAAACAGAAGTTGGTAACTTATTTTCTATAATTGTTTTCTCTTATGTTTTCTATTCATTGCTGAGCTCCTGTGAGTCATACTCTTATAGAATATTTTAGGGTGGCACAGTGGGGGCAGGCTACAGAGAATGTAAGAAATATCCTCATACTTCTTCTTCTTCTTCTTCTTCTTCTAGCATTTGCCCTTCTTCCGTAGCCAGTCAACAGCAAAGCTGTCAGGAGCTGCTTGTTGCTGGCTTTGAAAGTGACTGGGATCCATGTGGATTCAGTCGGCTAGGAAGGATCATCAGTTTCCCCAATGAAAGGGTACTCACGGGACACACCACGAGAAGGTCAATCCAATCCTCATACTGATGAATATGAACAGATGAAAATAACCTGAGAATCCTGAATTTTCTCATGTTCTTCTCTTACTCTTTTTTAGTTTTCTCCATTATCCCAAGTAGCCTTAAAGAACAGGCCTAGAAATATGTAGTGTTTAGGGATTTGAATTTAGTATAGACATCTCACCAGAGAGCACCAGTCAATTAGGATTGTCCTACCCATTTCTCTGCCTTCTTCCCATTACCTCTTCTTTCTATCACCACATACTGGCTTTCTCCCTGCCCTGAATATCAAGAACCTTTTTTTTTTAATTATTAGATATTTAACAAGATTGTGGGATAAGAGGGGTACAATTTGATATAATTTCCACCACCAGAGTTTCATATTTCACCCCCTCCATTAAAAGGTTTCCTATTCTTTATCCTTCTGGACTAAAGATCTTTATGGGGTACAGAAGGTGGGATGTGTGGCTTTGTAAATGCTTCTATGCTAAACATGGGTGTTGACAAATAAATCTATACTCCTGGCCTGTTTCCCTCTTTCCCTAGTAGAATAACTCTCTGGGGAGGTGGGGTTCCAGGACACATTGGTGAGGTTGTTTGCCCAAGAAAGTCAGGTTGGCATCATGGTAGTATCTGCAAGTTGGTGGCTGAAAATCAGTGACATAAAAAGCAGAACAAATTGTTTGATAATCAGGAACCAAAGTGTAAGAATATAGTAGATGAAATTTGGGGTCTTCATGTTGGAAGAAGCTAGGAAGTCTATTTTAGGTGTACTCAGGGGGGGCCATGTTTTTACTAATTTTTGCTTTAATTCCCACAGCTAGCATACAGGTGAGCTAACGTATTGTCTGGGAAAATGGTATCAGAGTTGGGAATAAGACGAAAAAGTTGGATCAAGGCAGAGAGTAGCTCCCAAATATGGGAAAAGTATATAAGTACCATTAACTGTAAACCCCATGGATCTGACCTAGAGCCCATGTCTGTTCAAGTTTAGCACAGGAGTCTGTGTAACCTCTGCATCTCTGTTGGTCTGACCTCACATTCTGTGGTCATAGCTAGGAACATTCTAGGCTGCACTCATTTCAGAACCAGTCTTTCTCAAGTGGCAGAGACCCAGCCTCCTTTGGAGAGTGAGGCAGTTTCCACCATTGTTTTACATTGGGGCACGGTCCTATAGAGGTGTAAAAGGGGGTTTATGATGTTGGTACTGATGGAGATGACCAGTGATGATATAGAGAAGAATCTAGAGATATAGACCCATCATGTCTATGTGGGAATCCCAGAATTCCCTGAATAGAGCCCCAGATAATGAAGTGGCCTGGTGGTCACCAAAAGAGCCATCATTAGAGTGTGCCAGTCTTCAAGAGCACTTATGACCCACAAACTGCTTCCTGGAATTCTTTAACTTTCTCTTTTCATCGTACAACTCTTCTTCAACTCACTCCCAAGTGCCACTGCTTCTGGGAAAGCCTGTCTGAGTACCTAGCTTTTTTGAGATCCTCTGTTAATTAGTTATGGTTGAATACATAGTTCTCCACTGTAGCACCTATAAAAACTGTAATTAAACAATGGCACTGTAATTGGTCCCTGTTTTTTCCCATTTGGCAGCTCTGTAGGAGTAGGGATCACCCATGGATTTTTACATCGCCATAAGTGGTTCACTGGGGCTTTGTGCTTGCCTGATTCCATGGTTTCTGGTAGGCTATTGTTTATTTTGTTGTTTTCTTTATATAGAGGTGGAAAACCCAGAATAAGATGGAGAAGGAAAAAAGAAACAGAAGAGGAGAGACACCACAGTATCACTTTGCTTCACCATCTGTGAAATTTCCCTTTTGTGTGGTGCTTTTATGTGTTGGCTGGGGACTCAAATTGGGTCTTTATGCTAAGAATATGCTCTACTGGATGAGGCATCTCCTGCCTTCCACCCAAGTGTTGTTTATCATTTTTTTGTTTGTTTGTCACTAGGGTTATAGTTGGTGTTCAATGTTTGTATGAGAACTTCAATCCTTGTGGGGGCTTTTTTCCCCTTTTTGTGATAGAAGTGAGAGAGAGAGGGTGAGAGAAAGAGAAGGAGATATTCTTTCAGCACTGCTCTACTGTTCCTGAAGATGCTCCTACTCCCCACTGGTGGTGACTGGAGGCTTGAACCCTGGCCTTCATTATGGTAATGTTCGTATTCCACCAGGTTAACTACCACCCATTCCCCCATCCACATATGATTTTTAGTATTCTCTTTTCAACATGTAACACAGTGCCATTAAAGTTCAAAAATATGTATTGGACAAAAAGGTATACATGAATGAATGAAAAAAATAGTGATCCCTTGGTTTCAACTTTGGGGATTAAATAAGTAACAGGCAATATAAGATAACTCTCATTCATCACTCTGCCCTTTTCATTCTGCTAACCATTTCCCACCCTGCAGCTGCTTTCTCAAAGAATCTCTGAATCTCTCCTTTTTAAATTGTGCAAGCTTGCTGTTGGGAACACCCACAGATGCACTCTGCAAACATCCACAACACACACTGAGTAATCATATTGATTTGGAATTAACAACCATTCAGATACCTCATTGAAGATGCCATCTGGGATGTTATTGCTCTTCAAAGGTAGATCATATTCTATGAAAATCTGTCAAAATGTAGAAATAACTCATCAAAATGGCCATTGCAGAAACAAGTTACACTTGTTTGGAAAGCAAGGTCTAATGAAACAGGTTTCATTCCCCTTAAATAGGATGCTAACTGGAAAGAGGGTTGATTTTTTGTTGTTGTTGGTTGGTTTTAATTTTTTGTTAATTTTTATTTCTCTATTTTTAGAGTAGGAAGAAAATAGAAAGTTCAGTCACATGCGGAGAAAGGTTCTGAACTCCTGTGCTCAGAGACAACTCACTAAAAGTGATAATACTCAATATTGCCTTTCCTTCTGAAGGTTATATGCTTAGGTAGAACTGGGCTTCAGTTACTTAATGGTTACTTAAGTAAACAGTTTGCCTGTTCCCCTGGTATGAACACCGCTATGTCCTTTATCAAATTACCAACAGTTTAACAAGTAAATTTCCAAGTTTCTGAATAAAAAGCAATAGAATCTTGAATCCTAATATAAACTCATTTCAAATAGTTCCAATAGGAATATGTTCATATCTTACCTTCTCTCTCGTTCTAGCGCCAGATGTAGATTGTACAAACATTTGTCGCTTCTGGATATGTCTTTTGCAAAAGGTTGGTTTTATGGGAGGGCATCTGGAAACATAATGAAGACTGACTTTGAGATAAAACCTAAAACCTTCTTCTAAGGAGTATCTGGTTTATTAAGAGGATGAAACATATTTTTCCCCTTTGATCTATGCCTTTGGGGGTAACATTTATCACTTAGCTGGCTCACTCTGTTTTCCAAATATTCTCTGCCTTATAGAAGTTTCAGGTCATTGTCTACAGACCGACATTGAGTTATACAGATTACAGATGTACAGATGTTGTTAATAAATATCTTCTTTACTCTTTTCTTAATAATCTGCTTCATGCTTGTTTGAGGATTCATCTCCAGCCTTGAAGAAGTCAGGGAGGTACAGGACGGTGTCTTTCTACCTCCTCACCTGCCTCCTCCCAATTTATGTGGAACACCTGGTGATATTCACATTCTTTTCATCCATAACACACACCCATTTCCCCCTGTGGACAGCACTCCATTGTCATCCTAAGGAAATCCAGTGTTACTCAATAGGCACTTTCCAATTGAATATAACATTTGAAAAGGATATCTCATGCAAAGTCATCAACTGCTGTGTACTCATTGAACTTAAAACAAAGCAAGACTGATTACTGTTGTAGTCTATGCAAATTACAAGTGGCATTGGTATTAAATTTCCACAATTAGACTTCAACTCTAAGTACTTTCCCATTATTGTTTTAAAACCAGGAGGCTTCTTTTCTTATAAAATAAAGTTATATAAATATATACTCCCTTCTTTTAAAAAAAGTAGGAAAAAAATCATATCTGATGTATACTAATATTGTTAAAAACTTATGAGAAGACAAAGCACATTATGAGATGACCTCAGCTATTTGAATTTTCAGGAATGACTTCTCATATAGCATTTATAATCAAATGTCATAACCTTGGTGTTATTCTTTTAGTTCTAATTGAATTATTTTATCTTTTCCTAGTACTACAATGCATACAAATCTTATTCAATGCTTGGCATAGTGGGCTTAACACCTTTAGGCCAGGTTTAGGTAATATCATGAATGTTACCATTAATTTCTCGAATAGTCTTCCATATATACAAATATTCCTTAAGGATTTTAAACTCTCTGACCTTGGAGACAGGCAAAGATATGAAAGGGAATAATATATTTAACATGATTAAATAGGAGATGAAGGGGCTAATTAGCTAGCATATACTGAATGTCTAAGAATTCTGAACATTACCCAAATTATCAACATGGATTATCACAACATTTTAGGAAAACTCACATTATTTCTTTCATTTTATAAATGTAAAATCAGATATTGAGCAGTTAAGAAAACTTTCTCAAAATGGCACATTAATATGTGCCTAAGGAAGGATTTGAAGAAGTGTCCTTCTTGTAGAACTGATCAACTTTTACACTGTATTTTACTCTTTCTTAGAAACTGATGTTTCAAGAGCTATCTGGAGACATGTTTTACACACACACACACACACACACACACACACGCCATGCCACCATCTATTTAAATAAAAAACCAAAGGCACCTTCAGTCTCCAACTTGTCTAAGGTTCAAACTTGAGATGATGTCATCGAATAGTCAAATTAAATCAGTATAGATTTATGAAAGCCTTGCTTAATTGGAAATGCCAGGCTGGGTGTAGAGTAACTGTAAAGTTCTTCCCAGTGGGGAAGTTGACTCCTCTGCAAAGAGAGAAAATGGTGTGATGAGTCAGAACCTGATTAGAGCCAGACCTGATCACCTCCCCCTCATTCCTTGAGCTCTACTTGCTTTACTCAGAGCCATTCTCTTCTCCTATCTTCTTCATAGTTCCCTCATTCAATTTCCAAGTGATCTGGAGTCCAAATTTGCCTTAATTTTAGATCCATTAATACCCCAATACTACCCTACAATAAGCACTGCCATTACCCCAGAATTGTATTCCATTAGTCCTTGTCTCAGTGATTTCATAAATCTTGAACTGATCCTTGTCTTTATACCATCCTACACAGTCATATTTTAGTTTTATGTTTATATAGTCATTGTTGACTAAGCTGTTCCATATTTCAAATGAATTATGGACAAAGAAAAAATTACAAAAGGAATATTTCTCCAAACAAATCGTATATAGAATTCTGAAACATACACATGGCGCAAAGTGCAAGGACCAGCATAAGAATCCCTGTTCGAGCCCCCAGCTCCCCACCTGCAAGGGGGTCGCTTCACAGGCAGTGAAGCAGGTCTGCAGGTGTCTATCTTTCTCTCCCCCTTGCTGTCTTCCCCTCCTCCTTTGATTTCTCTTTGTCCTATCCAACAACAACAACAGCAATAACAACAACAACAATAAACAACATGGGCAGCAAAAGGAGAAAAAATAAAATAAAATAATTCTGAAAAATAAAAGATATAGGAACTAAGGGGTATTTAATTTAAACTATAGATATGTTAGAAGTGTATATATGGGGTGAGTGGGAGACTTTGTGCCTTGGATTCCCTTCGTCATGGCCCATAACATCTTCAAGGCACTACATGAAACAATAAAGAAGTACATAACAGTTTGAGATCACTTGCCTGAAAAGTAAATCCTAGATGATTAGCCCAATATACGAGACCCTTTAACCCTCTGTTTGGCAGCTTGGGAACCACACCATAAGGCTGCTGCAAAATTCAGGGTCAGTTCTTCCAAGGCTCTTAGATTTCTCACTGTAGTTGTTAAGAGCTTAGTAAATGTACTGGATTTTTCTTGTTGTTTCCAGTCCTTCACCCACTCATGACCTTATGCTTCTGCTTATATGAATGACTAAACCCTGTGTGTTCAGTTCTCATTTAACTTTCTCTAGTAACGGTCTCAAACTACTTCTTCAGTCTAAAATCATTTTCCATTCTGCAGTACAATTGGATCACTCTTTCAAGACCCTTTCAAGACTCACTTCCTCTTAAATTCTTATCTCAGCTATCTGTCATCCCTTCTTCTGAAAACTTGTAAACTTTTACTTTGGGACTCTTGTAAATTTTGTTTCACCATTACTTATCTCCCCCATCATTCCCATCCCCAAAGTCCAAACTATATTTATCCTTGCCTCAATTCCTATCTACCATAGACAGTTCTCTCTCTAAGAGTTGAATAAATGAGTACTGCTTGAGGCCAGGCAGTAGTACTCCAGGTTGAGTACATATTACCACATGTAAGGACCCAGGTTCAGGTCCTGTTCTCACCTTCAAAATAGGTAAAGCAAGTGCTGTAGGGGTCTCTCTCTCTCTCTCTCTCTCTCTCTCTCTCTCTTCAATTTCTTTCCTCTCATCTCAATTTCTGTCTGCCCTATCACATATTTAAAAAGTGGCCAATAGAAGCCGTGATATAAAGTGCAGACACCAACCACCAGCATTAAC
This sequence comes from Erinaceus europaeus, assembly GCF_950295315.1. Classification (NCBI taxonomy): domain Eukaryota; kingdom Metazoa; phylum Chordata; class Mammalia; order Eulipotyphla; family Erinaceidae; genus Erinaceus; species Erinaceus europaeus. The sequence goes on along the minus strand of NC_080163.1, from coordinate 142,824,296 downwards.
CCTGGTGACAATAAAAAAAAAAAATGAATACAGCTCATACCATCTTTGAAGTGATGAGTGTAGTGTCACATCTTTGGTATTGCCTACTGCTGAGGTAATCAAGGGAATCTATGAGATACTCTGAAATGTTATGTAAAAGCTAAGATGTTATGAAAGGTGTACAATCCTACATCTCAAAATAATCATATTGAACTATATTCTGCTTGCATGCCAGCCTCATTTTTTTCCAGGATATATTTAATTCCTGTTCTTGACATGAAATTTCCCTCCAGCAGACACTGATCTTTGTGCTACTACTGTACTAGTCATTGGACTATAATTCTGCTGAATGAAGAATCTCAGACAAATGAAGTTGTCAGTAGCTCTAAGTCTGCTTCCATTAAAACCTGTTACCTCTTCAACACTGCCCTCACTAAAGCACTTGCCTATCTCACCTAAAATATGGGGTCAGTCTTCTTAGAGATCCCTTGCCTCAGCTCTCTTCTTTCAAGGCATTCTACAAGCTCCATGAGAGGAATTTTATAAAGCAGAGATAAGATAGGACCACATTCTTTATTTTATCCTTTCTTTAGAGCCACAAATAGCCACATCTCTCAAATTGGGATCCACAGAATATCTTCAGAAGCTCTTGGAGTCTGTATTTTGCTAAAATACAGACTCCTGAGCTCTGTTCTCTTGAAGAAGTTTTATGATCCCAGACTTCCTGATACTGGTTATTGGAAAACCTACTGATTGTTACCTTCGCATCTATATTTGCAAGATATGTTTTGCTTGTTACTTGTCTACAATAATTTGACTGGCTGCTGCCCTAAGGGTCTGAAGATTGTGCATGGAATAACTGGAATAAACTTAATATCTTATGTTATCAAAATAATGTACCTGAGACAATTACATTTGGATAATCACAATTTTCATTGGTAATTTAATAATGATCAACAAGATTGTAGAATAAGAAGGGTACAACTCCATACGATTCCCACCACCAGAGTTCCATATCCCATCCCTTCCATTGGGAGCTTCCCTATTCTTTATCCCTCTGGGAATATAGACCAAAATCCCTCATGGGGTACAGAAGGTGGCTTTCTTGATTGCTTCTCCACTGAATATGGGTGTTGGTAGGTCAGCCCATACCTTCAGCCTGTATCTGTCTTTCCCTAGTGGGATAGAACTCTGGAGAGGTGAGGTTCCAGGGCACATTGGTAAGATCGTCTGTCCATGGAAGACAGGATGACATCATGGTAGTGTCTGCAACTTGGTGGCTGAAAGGCAGTAAGATCAAAGCAGAACTATTTGTTTAATAACCAGGAACCTAAGGTCAGAATAAAGCAGATGGAACTAAGGGTCTTGGGAAGAAGCTGGGCAGTCCATTTTAGATATATTCCAAGGGGCTCATGGCTTTAGTCAATTATGATTGTTTTAAGTATCTTTACCCTGATCTTTCTCCCTTAGAACTGTATTCTGATCATTGTCTAAATAATACATAAACACCTTTTGTTTTGTTTAAACAACGTCAGGTTATGCAAGAGCTTTATAAGTAGGGGGCTGGGCAGTGGCACACTGCTGGGTTAAGTGCACATAATATGAAGTGCAAGGATCTCAGTTTGAGCCCCAGCTCCCCACATGCAGGTAGTGAAGCAAGTCTGCAGGTGTCTATCTTTTTCTCCTCCTCTCTATCTTCCCCTCTGCCAGATTAGCTTCGCGGGCGGGAGACAGAGACCACCAGGGACTCATGGCTGAGCTGAGAACGCAGTTCAATCTTAATTCACGAGCGGGGATGCAGTTCAACAACAATCTAATCTCCAATCACAATTCTGTCCTGCATCTCTCTCTTCAGGCAGAAAAGCCAGGAACAAGGAAGTACGTAGGATAGGGGACAGGGAGAAGGGAAAAACACAAACCAGTGAGGACTAAACCAATGTCTCAGAGGCAGGGGGAGCAGGCCAAACCAATGTCCCAGAGGTAGGGGAAGTGAAGACCAACAGTGGATATGCAAATAGAACACATTGCAAGCAATACAAAGTGAACCCAATGTGATGATCAAAACAGAAGGCTTCACAAGCAGAATCCAGAAGCATACCAGCACCCCTCCCCTCTCAATTTCTCTTTGTCCTGTTTAATTAAAAAAAAAGGGGGGGGGGAAATGTCCACCAAGAGAAGTGGACTCATAGTGCCAGTACCTAGCCCCAGTGATAACATTGGAGTAAATAAATAAATAAATAAATAAATAAATAAATAAATACTTTTTGAAGCTTGGGATGAGGGACACACACTTGACACTGTCCTAGCTAGGGATGTCATATGTGTGTGTTCCTACCTGACCTCTTATGATCAATTGTATGGCAACTGGCTGTGGTTACTTTCTACTCTGGGATGTATCTACTCTCAGGGCCCTGGCATAGGGCTAAGGTTCTCTTCAACTGTGCAATCACCATATTGTTCTAGACATAATGAGCCCCAGTAAGCTGCCTGCTTCCATAACTTCAAAGGCAATTTTTAAAAATTTATTTGTATTTATATTACAGAATGACATGTTGACAAGGGTTTGAACCCACACCATTACCACCACCCAGAGTTCTGTATCTTCAGTCACCCCACACAATTCACCACAGTTCCCCTAAAGTTGTAGAGATGGGTCAACCATCATTTCTACAACTATCTGTCTACATTTATACATAGTTGCCTCTTTCTTTTATGATTCAATCCTCTCTCCCCTTCCAAGCCACTCATGGCAACATAACTACCTCCATATGTCCCTCTCCTGTTCCTTCTGTGTCTCTGGGTGCTGATGGAACTGGAGTTCAGAGCCCTCATATCTTCATCCTGTCACTTCTGCCCTGCTGGGGGTATGGATCAAGGTTGTTTTGGGGGAGCAGAAGGAAGGAGTTCTGACTTATGTGATTGCTTCTCTGCTGAGCATGGGTGTTGACAAGTCAATCTGTACCCCCAGCCTGTTTCTGTCTCTCCCTAGTGGACTAGAGCTCTAGAGATGCAAGGGTCCAGGACACATTGGTAAGGTCATCTCCCTAGAGAAGTAGGGATAGAGTCATCATAGCATCTGTTCCTTGATGTTTGGAAGGTGGCATGACCTAAGCTGAGACAAAATGGTTAGTGAACAGGAACCAAAAAGTAGGATCATAGCAGATGAGATTAGGGATTTTACGGTAGCTCCCATTCTTGAAAAAAAATTTCTCTGGCTAAAATTAACTATTTACTTACATCCACCTGCTCCAGGGCCTATACATAGACATAGTAGACATAGACATAAACATAAATATAATAGACATAGACATAATAGACACCATAGACATAATAGACATAGACATAGACATAGACATAGACATAGACATAGACAGACATAGACATAGACATAGACATAGACATAGACATAGACATAGACATAGACATAGACATAGACATAGACATAGACATAGACATAGACATAGACATAGACATAGACATAGACATAGACATAGACATAGACATATTTAGCACCAGAACCTGTGTAACCTCTAAGACCTGTTGGTCAGAGCTTATAGTTCATGGACACATGTGAGGAACATTTCAGGCTACACACATTTCAGGACCAGTCTATTTTGAGTGACAGGGCAGGATACCTCCAGCCTCCCTTTGGAGACTGGGGCTATCTTTACCATCATTGCAATGGCAATTTCTATTCACACAAAAGTCTAGGCACTTAATGCTATTCACTTCAGAATCTCTTAGAAGCAGCAGCATCTTTCACATCTCTGTCTTTGCTGTTGCCTCTGAACTCTCCTCATCTCCCCAGTGGGCCTATGAAAGGTTTGCTGTTTCCTTTTGTCATCTAAGAAATATTGCCACTTCCAGAAAATCTTTTCATTTCCTAAGCATATTCAGTTCTCCTCACTCTGAACACTCTGTGCCACCTCCTAAAAGCATAGTTCTGTAAATGTGGGTTTATGTACCTTCCCCATCATCACCTGCCTTTAGAAATTGTAACCATGTGTAGATTTAGAATCAGTATAACACTGTACATTTGAGCCACAGACACCATGCATAGTGTCCTTTCTCTTTCCATGGAAACCTCACTAAAAAACAGTGGGCATATCAGTGCTCTCTGAGTCTCAGGTTCCTCATCTCAAATCACTAGATCACTGCCTACCTCTTCTTCTTCTAGCGTTTGCCCTGCTGCCTACCTCTGACTGACAAGGATTAAATATGATAATGCATGTGATGGACTTAGAAAGGCATTCAATACATATCAACTACACTTCTATTAATATTATCATTACTTTATTATCTTGTTTTCTCAAGGGTAAAACAAAATTTCTCACAATGAGACAGTGAATCATTTAAATCAGAACTTATCTCCTTCTAAAGCTACTAGGATAAGTTTGTATCCCTTATAGAGGAAAAAATAAAGGACCATTAGCTTTCTGTTTTCCCTCTTACCTTATATAAACAAATGTCTAGCCTTTGCTGGCATATAAAATGGAACTAAATTCCAACATGGACTCCTGTGATCCCAAATGGTTTCTTTTTTTCTTTCTCTATTTCTTTCTTTCTTTCTTTCTTTCTTTCTTTCTTTCTTCCTTTCTCCTTCCTTCCTTCATCTCTTTCTTTCTCTCTTTTTTTTTCTTATCAGTGATTTAGTATTGATTTACAAAATTACATGTCAACAGGGGTATAATTCCACATTGTTCCTACCAGCAGAGTTCTGAATTCCCTATCCCTCCATTGCAAACCACCATGGTTTTCCAAAGGTTGCATACATGAGTTAACTATCATCCCTACAACTGTCTGTCTAGATTTGTACATAATTGCCCTCTTTTTCTGTCAAATACAGTCCCCTCTTCCCCTCCAAGCTACTCATGATAATATTACTAAATCCAAATGTCCCTTCCCTTTTCTTCTCTCTTCAGGTCCTGATGGAGCCAGAGTTCAGAGTCCTCATATCCTCTTCCTCCTGTCATTTCTCCCTCACTGGGAATATGGATAAAACTTATTTTGGGGATAAATAAGGTAGGAATTCAGTCTTCTTTAATTGCTTCTCCACTGGACATGGGTGTTGGCAGATCAATTCATACCCCCAGCATATTTCTATCTTTCCTTGGTGGGCCAGAGCTCAGGAGAGGTGAGGTTCCAGGACACATTGGTAAGATCATCTGCCCAAAGAAGTCAGGATGAAATCGTGGTAGCATCTGCAACTTGGTGTCTGGAAGATGGCAGGACATAAAGTGAGACAAAATGGTTAATGAACAGGAACCAAAAAGTAGGACCAGAGCAGATGAGATTAGGGACCTTGTGTTTATCTGTGGTGCAGGCAGAACAGTGCCACCAGGGAGGCAGCAAGGCCCTAGTGTCTCAGCATGTAACAGTGGATATGGCAATTTGGGAGGTAGTGCATGAGGACCTGAGTTCAATCCCTGCCTGTGTATATACTACAGTCATAACTAGTTCTCTTTCTATCTTACCTTAAAATAAAATTTTAAAATGAGGCAGTCAATCTGGACTTTACACTCCACACCAGAGATCCTCCAGTGTACATACACAGTTCATTAGGTACTGTGGGAACATAAGAAAAGAAAGAGGCTGAAAGCAATGGTCTGTGTTTATTGAGCATCCTTCTCAGTACTTTATTCAGTAAAGAAACATTTATCAAGCAGCTACTTTGGGATAGGCAGTGTACTATGGACAATACACACAGACACACACACACATACACAAATCTCTGTACAAATAATTAGTCAGGAATCCCTTGTGGAGTCTGCATTCCTGTGTGGAGACAGAAGCAATAAAAAGCAATAATAAGCATAATGAATGATAGATTATAAAATGCTATGTGCTATAGGAAAAAGAAATAAGAGCACAGTGAGGGGCACATAAGAGTATTACCTCCTAATCCATCATTGCGTGGGCAGACTCTGCCGTTATCCTCATTTTGTACGTGATAATATAAAGGGTAGAGAGGTGATTTTCTCAGGTAGCAAAGGATCAAGTAAGACTTAGAATTCAGGACATCTGATTACAGTCTTTCCTCTTAACCATAATGCCCATGAATGACCAATGGCATCTGCCCTGGCAGGATTTCCACCTTACCTGTGGAGCTGGGACACAGCAGTGACTGGTTCTTTCTGTATGTGGTATTGTGAACATTTTTTTCTTTTGCTAGTGTCAAGTCCCCAAATGCAGTGAAGACCAAAGATATAGGTTTCCTAGTTTGGGCTATTACAATTGCGCTGCTATGAACATAGCTATACACGAATCTCTTTGGATGGGTATGTTTGTTTCCTGAGTACCCAGTTTCAGAGAGGAATTTCTGGATCATAGGTTATGTCCGTTTCTAGTTTTCTGAGAGTTTTGCAGACTGCTCTCCACATGGATTAGACTAATACACATTCCCAAGGCCAGGTGGTAGTGTACCCAGTTGAGCACACATGTTATGATGTGCAAGGACCCAGGTTCAAGCCCCCAATCCCCACTTGTAGGGGGAAAGCTTCGCAAGTGGTGAAGCAGGGCTGCTGTTATCTCTCTGTCTCTTTTACCTCTCTGTCTTCTCCTTCCCTCTCAATATCTGGCTGTCTCTACCAAATAAATAAAGATAATAAAAATTTAACTTACATTCACACCAGTAAACTGTAAAACAGTTTCTCTACCTCCACAACTTCCCCATTATTTGTTGTCGTGGTCCTTTCTGATGTATGATATTTTCACAAGAGTGAAGTGGTATTGCTGTCTTAATTTACATTTCTCTTACAATCAAGAAACTTTGCACATATTTTCAATATCTGTTGGCCCTCTTCTTTAGTGAATATCCTATCTGTATCCTCACCCCACTCATTAGTGTGGATGTTTATTTTTTGTTGCTAAGTTTGGGAAGCAACCTAGGTGTCCAGCAACAGATAAGTGGCTAAGAAGGTAACGATATGTGTGTACAATGGAATACTACTTAGCTGTTAAAAATTATGAAGTCACCTTTTCATTTGTCTTGGATGGAGCTTAAAAGGAATCATGTTAAATGAAGATAATCCATGAAGAGAAGGATTAATATGGAGTCATCTCATTCATGAGCAGAACTTAAGAAAAAAATCAGAAAGAGGTAAAACTTGGACTGGTTTGATGTAGTACACCAAGGAAAAAGACTCTGGGGAAGGAGGACAGGGAAAGGGTGGGAGGAAGTGGAGTTTTTAAGTCCTGGTATGTGATGATGGAAAGGGACTTAAGCTGGGAGTGAGAGTGTTTTGCTGACACCTATCATGACAACATGGAAAATTGCACCCATGTGCCAACAACTGTACTATAAACCATTAACTTCCCAATAAAAAAGAAAGAAATAGGTTTCCTTTATTCCACTGAGATTCCTTTCTATATGGATTTTACAGTCCTCTTCAGAATCCTCCTTGGCTCCCATTGTAGGTATAGCCCCTTACGATAGAGAACTGTAGTGATAGTGTCTGTACTTTTAGAGAAAACTCAATTCATTTCTGTAATGAAACCACATTAGAGAGAAATTGTGCAACGCAGTACTTTATTTGTTTTTTTTAATATATTTTTTTATTTAATGAGAGAGAGAGAGAAAGACACAAACACCAGAGCACTGCTCAGGTCTGGTTTATGGTAGTGCTGGGGATTAAACCCAAGGCCTCAGAGCCTGAGGCATGTAAGTTTGTTGTATAACCATTATACTGTCTCCCCAGTCCTTTATTTGGTTTTAAATATCATCACATTTTATATTTCAAAAAATTATGTTGTCATTACATGTGAGTTTTACAGTCATGTGTCACATTTCCTTCTGGTAACTGACAGTTGCATATACAAGGCAGAACCAATAATATGTAGCTAGGTGTGTATCCAGCTTTGTGTAATTACATTGTATGACACATTCTGTTGTGTAAATGATACACTGATTAAACCATATACTCACTAATAAGTGATGACTAATTATACTTCCCCTATTTGAATGGGAAGATGGTTAGAATGTACCTATACCCCCCTGCTACAATATCATCAATTTCTAGTAATAGACTGTCCAAAGAGGAACATGCATGTCTTTAATGTTAATTGGTACACACATAATGAAAACAGGCATTCTTCCCTCAAAGGTACAGAATGATCAGCTATATATTGAATTGTCAGAAAAGTTACGATGCACAGAAGGACAAAAAAATATCGCATGACTTTTATGGCAATCCAGTAACTTGTAGAATCTACTTTCCACACAAATCACCTACATTGAAGTGGGTCAGGGTTTTCATGCCCTCCTAGGTCTTTGGGTAGGGCTTGCTTAAATATCTGGTATCTAAGAGACATTGCAATAATGTCCATAGACAAAGAAATACTTTAAAATAATGATCAATGCAATTTTAATTATCAGTGACAGAGAGCAGTTTAAAGGTTTGAAATGGCTAGTTTTACATTTCAGAAATTTTAGAGACACTGTCATATCCAAGGTTCTCTGTGATAAGTGCTGCAAATAGTATAACACAAAACAGTTGAGATTGGGAAAGTCTAAATGACTGATCTCATCTATCAGAGAAGGTCTTCACCGGTGAAGAAAATCATTTCCAGGAATACTGGGTTTGTACATATTTCTCCATCTACACCCTTCTTTCATGCACTTCTCTTCTTTTATACCTGCTCTTTCTTGCAGAGAGGCCATCTTTTCCACTTCCTAAAAGACTTTTTTTTGCCTCAAGGATTATTATTGGGGCTCCATGCTGGCCCTATAATCCACTGATTCTGGTGACCATTTTTTTTTCCATTTTATTACATAGAACAGAGAGAAATTGAGAGGGGAGAGGGGAGATCAAAAGTTAAACACCTGCAGACCTGCTTTATTACTTGTGAAGCTTCCCCCTGCAGGTGGGAAGCCAGGGCATATTCACACTTCCATAGTAGTTGGTTTTCCTCTATGAAGCTCATATGTGCCACTGAAAGTCTTAACCACCCCTGTATTTCCAGTGCCCACACACTGGGACTACATGGTTTGCAAACTTTCACTGTACATCTGTTTTCTCTCTTCTTTTCTTTTCTATACACTTCATCAAAAAAGGCTATTTACTCTGCCAAGCTTTACTGAGCATCTATCTTACACTAGAAACTATATTAAATACTGTAGATAGAATGGAGCCAGTTAGGATGGGTAACTTTTCTTATAGAGCTTAAATAGAGTGAAGCATCAGCCATATATACCATCTGCTCCAAACACATGGGCTTTGTAATCTTTTGATAAGTACCTGGTGATTAATGGACTGTCTAAGTGCTTAATATTTCTACTTAGTCAAAAGCTATAGTGTTGACATTATATAGTATACCAGACAGAGGTTTAGGTATGGAAGTGTCTGGGGTATACAAAAATGACACAGTATCTACTTTTGAACCAAGTCACCTATGGAAACCTTAAGAGTTAAATCTAAGGTTTAAAGAGGATGCTTAGTATCCATGCTAACAGAAATGCTTTTACTTCAGAGAGTTCATATAAATCCTCAAAAAATGTATCTGAGTCATAAAACTGCAGGTTAAAACACTGACATTCAGAGAGGTTAAGTTGTCTTGCTCGGTGGGATGGGGGGTTAGTGAGCTCTGAGTCAAAATTCAGAAATTATCCAAAAGCATATGGGGATGAGCCTTTTACTTTTGAGGATCAGAACTGTAACTCTGGCTTTTAAAAAGTTATTATGATGGGGAGTTGGGTGGTAGCGCAGTGTGTAAAGTGCACGTGGTGCAAAGCACAAGGATCGGTGTAAGGATCCCGGTTCGAGCCCCCGGCTCCCCACCTGCAGGGGAGTCACTTCATAAGCAGTGAAGCAGGACGGCAGGTGTCTTTCTCCCCCTTTCTGTTTTCCCCTCCTCTCTCCATTTCACTCTGTCCTATCCAACAATGACGACATCAATAGCAACAACAATAACTACAACAATAAAACAAGGGCAACAAAAGGTAATAAATAAATAAATATTTTTAAAAAATTATTAGAATGGTGGTGTTTAGATCCTCATGAAGAATGATAATATTATTGAAAATTAATGAATGACAGTGTCCGTGTCCGTTAACTGGGAAGCAGGATTTTCAATATAATGAGGAATGTAAATACACAAAATTCAAGGGTGCAAACAATCCCATGGTAGAGAATTATGCACACATATATTACCCCATCTAAAAATTATGGTTCTGTTCTATTATTGAAAAAATATCTAGAGACATTTAGAGAGTGCTCAGTTTTTTATTCAAAATATTTTTATCAGTTTAATCTATGTCCAAAGATTTAAAATTTACTAGAGAGTGTAATTTTCTGGAAATTAGATAGAGACAGGATTTCTGTCAATTATTAAATAACTTACTGTTCATAAAATACTTTAATGTAGAGGGAAACTCTATAACATAATGGAGTATCCTTAAGTTTCATCTTTATTTCACAATTCTATTAAGATTACACTTACTAGATTCTTACAGACTCATGATAGAGTCAAGTAGTTTGTCTTACAGACAAAAGATTTTTCTGATTCAGTTATGGAATAATTACTGTTCCAATAAAAAATCCAAGAGTTTATTTGATTCTACCTCAGCCTCATGAATAGAATATCAATAGTAGGGGACTGGGCAGTGGCCTACTGGGTTAAGTGTACATGGTGCGAAGTACAAGGAACAGTGTAATGATCTAGGTTCAAGCTCCCGCTCCCCACCTGCAGGGGGGTCACTTCAAAAGTGATGAAGCAGGTCTGCAGGTGTCTATCTTTCTTTCTCCCTATCTGTCTCCCCCTCCTCTCTCGTTATCTCTCTGTCCTATACATCAACAACAACACAATAATAATAACAAAAATAACAACAAAAAAACCCCTAACAAAATGAAAAAAAATTACCTCCAGGAGCAGTGGATTTCAGTGCAGGCTCCTAGCCCCAGCCAAAATCCTGGAGGCAAAACCAAGAATATCAATAATATATAAACCTTGCATTGTTACTTTAGCCAAAATAAAATCTAGTTACAAGTTGCAGCTAGTTTTTTTTTTCTTTCTTAGAGTTTTAATGCATTCCCAAGCACAAGAATGCATTGTATTTTGTTAGCAATATTTCTTATTTATTCTCATAACTTAGTGAAAAACAAAACTTGATCCTGATTTTCAGTGTCTTGTGGCTCTTTGTTGAGAACTAATAGATTTGAGATGCAAAGTCATAACAGTAGTGAGAGAAACTATCAGTACTTTTTAAAGTTACCAGCTACAGTGAAAAATAAATAATAAGAGGTAAACTTGGGAAAATTGTTTATCTTCATGGAGTCTTGATTTCCTCAGCTATGAAATGGGCTACTTTCATAGACTTTTTTTTAGGAGCCAAAATAAGATCTAATATGCAAAATATTTCATATATAGCAATAACCAATATGTGTTAGTTATTCTTTTCTCTAGCTTTTGAGGTCTAATATATAAAATTTTGATAGATTTATAGAAGAACTCATTGCATCTATCTTTGTATTAGCATATTAATGTGTAATAATATATGTTATGTTTATATATTTGTGGATCTCTGCTTCCCACAGAATCTGTTAAGCGTGTTTCATTCATATTTTACTGATATCTAAAATTCATCTCTTTCCCTCTGCTACAAGAGCTCATCCTGCATAATATTATTCCATAACTCACATGAGCAGAGTTTGATGAATCATTGGTTTTTCTCCCTTTCACCTTCCCAAGCTAAAGAAAGTCCTTCCCATAATTAATCCACTGCTGGAGACCTTGACAAAGGGAGACAAATACCTTTAAGCAGAGATGACTGTACTCTGTCTGAAATTCATATTCACTGCAGTTTAAATAGAAATTACCCTCCTATCACCCTAGGCTACAATCTGGACACCACCAGAAAAAAAAATGTATGGATATAGAAGGACCAGTAAAGTACACAGGTTAACATGAGCAAGGATCTGGGTTTGATTCCTGGGCCACCTGCTATGGTGTCTCTTCTCTTTTTTATCTCTATCTCTGCTTATAAATAGCTACCATGAGCAATGGAGTCATGAAATGCACTTATATATAGTTTCTTCTGAAAGATACCATATGTATGAAATGTTATTTATTTATTTATATTAACAATTTAATATTGATTTACATTATGTAAGATAATAGGCATATAATCCCTATTAATTCCATGTGATTACCACCACCAGAGTTTTCTGTCCTCTTCTCCTCCATTGGAAGCTGCAGTAGTTCTCCCATGGACACACATATGGGTTGACTTTATTAATATATACCATGTCTATATTTATATCTTCATCGAAAGCCCATTTTTCTTTTTTTTTTTTTATAGCTTTTTTATTTATTTAATTTAATTTATTTTTGCCTCCTGGGTTATTGTTGGGGCTCGGTGCCTACACTATGAATCCACTGCTCCTGGAGGCCATTTTTCCCATTTTGTTGCCCTTGTGGTCATTGCTGTTATTGTTGCCATTGATGTTGTTGTTGTTGGATAGAACAGAGAGAAATGGAGAGAGGAGGGGAAGAGAGAGAGGGGGATAGAAAGATAGACACCTGCAGACCTGCTTCACCACTTGTGGAGCGGCCCCCCTGCAGGTGCGGAGCTAGAGGCTCAAACCAGGATCCTTACCTTACCGGTCCTTGCACTTTGCACCATGCGTGCTTAACCCGCTGCACTACCGCCCAACACCCACCTTTTTTTTTTTTATGTTTCTGCTTTCATTTCCTTTCTAATTCACACCTACACCTTTCACCTATTACTTACTACTTATAAGTGTCCTCCCTTTTTTTTTTTCACTCTTCTTTCTGATAAGGGAAACACTGCCTTATTCTCTGGTATCTTCCAGATTTGCTACCCTTTCCATAAGATTACTAGTGACAAACACTTTGGATCATGATGGAATTGAGGTTCAGAGCCCTTTCATCTTCTCCCCCTATCTTTAGTCTTTTGGGAGTATGGACTAAAATTCTTTCTGGGGTACAGAAAGTAGGAATTCTGGCTTCTGTAATTGCTTCTTTTCTAGTTATGGGCATGTGCAGGTTGTCCATATCCCCAGCCTGTATGTATCTTTCCCTAATTGGATAGGGCTCTGGAGATGTGAGTTTCTGGGGTACACTGGCACCATGTACATGGATTTTTAAAATTCTTTCTTTTTTTTATTTTAAAGGTTTATTTATTTATATTATGAGAGGACAGAGTAGTACTCTATTCCAACAGATCTAGTGCTATGGATTAATTTTAGGATTTGCATACAAGTCCTGTTTGTTACTCACTGAGCAAACTTTCTAGCTAGTAAGACTCTGTTTTATTAAGAAAAATATTACAAAATGTCTAACTCAGCAGTAGAAATAAGGGCATGTTTGAAGCCTCTGGTTTGACCTCTGGAACAATACATTGTGGGATGGTACTTTGGCTTAACTCTTATCTTTCTCTCCTGCTCTCATGAAATAAATAAATTCAAAAGGGAGATGTAAATAAAATTATTCACTGTAAGTATCTTGATGGAAAAAGTTATATTGCCTGGGAAAATTTTTCTGACTAGTGTCTGTTCACCCTTCACCTATGTATTGTTACTTCCTTTCCTTCTTATTTTCTCATTTCGTGCTTCATAATTAAATGTTTTTGGAGCAATTTTGATGTTCTAAGACCTTTGAAACACATGGGTAAATAGACTATTCATTTTTAAAAGGTTAATCACCAAAAGTCAGTTTCCAGGTGTTTAAATGTTAATGATTTAGAAGACATGGAAATAATATATAGTTTTTAGGTCATTATTTTTGACAATATGCATGCAAAATTGTCATTGGTGAGTAATAAAATTATGCTTCTCAAGGGGTAGTTGTATAACTTAAAGTAAAAGTGCTTAATAGCCCTCCATGATTAGAGTTAGACCTAGTAATCCTGGGATTCTAGTAGAATGGCCTAAAGAAGGCATCATAAATTCTCTAACTGATTAGACTTAGACCTACTAAACCTAGCAATTCACTAAAAAGGATGAAAGAAGTCAGGCCCCATAAACCCAATACCTGTATGAATACAACAAATAACAGTCAACTCTTCAACAACTGGGAGAAAGTCAAAGATTTACAGATAAAGAAAGGTCAACAAAAGCTAGATAAGGACAAGAGACTGGCTCACTTAATGAAGGCCTTTTTGGTCAATACCAGACCACCCCATCATCTGAGGCCATAGTTAGGGAATCCCTGGATTCCCACACAGAGATGGTAGGCCTAAATGTCTAGTATATCCCTCTCTCCACTATCACTGGTCACTTCTACTAGGAACGCCATCATAAGCCCTCTCATGGATCAATCTAGTGACTTGTCCTCCCTGTAAAGTAGCGATGGTAGGGACTGTTCCACTCTCAGAAAGGAGGCTGTCATCTGATCCTGCCACTTAAGGAATACTGGTCCTGAAATGAGTGCAGCTTAGAATGTTCCCAGCTGTGACCATGAGCTGTGAGCTCAGACCAACAGAAACTCCGAGGTAATACAGGCTCCTGTGCTAAATATGAATACATATGGGCACTGAGTCATGTTGATGGGGTAAACAGTTCATTTCATTCATAAATTTTCTTCAGTATTAGGAGCTACTCTCTGCTCTAATCCAACTACCTAGCCCTATTCTCAACTGGCCACTGGGAGTCATGGGTTCATGGTACCAACACCAAGCCCCAGTGCTATCCCTGGATGGAAAAAAGTTAACAATAATATAAAACAACCTCAAAACAAAACCAGAATGGCTATAAGCAAACTACACTTATCAACAATCACCCTAAATGTGAATGGCTTAAATTCCCCAGACAAAAAATTCAGAATGACTGAATGAATTAAAGCAAGACCCATCTATTCTGTGTATCCAGGGAACACACATCCAAAAGAAAGACAAATAGAAGCTTCAGGTTCCAGGCTGGAACAAGGTATTCTAAGCCAATAATGCAAACAAAAGGGAATGAACAGCTTTTTTATTATTTGATATATTGGACTTTCAGGCAAAGAAGGTACATTGGCAGTACATATTGCTCAGAAGATCAATATGATAGGAAGACATAACCATCATCAATATATATGCCCCCATATGTGTGCACACAAATATGTAAAAAAAGTTCTTACTCACCTTAAAGGAGACATTGACAGCAGCACAGTAGTCATCAAAGACCTCAATACACAACTTACAGCAAGAGGAAGATCATCAGGACAAATAAATCAACAAGAAAACAGAGGCCTTAAATGAAGTCATAGATGAGATGAGCTTAACGGATATATTCAGAACCTGTCATCCCCACCACACACATACACACACAAAAAAGATGATACATTATTTTAAAATGCATATGGAACATTCTCAAGGACTGATCATGTGTTAGAACACAAATTAAGAGATTTGTCGATATTCAAATTATAATCTTGTATGACCATGAAGCAGTGATCTTAGAAATCAACCACAAAAAGAAAAGGAAATACATACAAATTATGGAGGCTAAACAGTACACTTCTGAATAATACCTGGGTCACTGAAGAAATCAAAAGAGAATTTAAAATTACTTGGAGAACAATGGAAATGAAGAGACCAACTACCAGACTCAGTGGGATGCAGCAAAAGTTGTCCTAAGAGGGAAGTTTATAGCAATACAGGCCCATATTAACAAACAGCAAAGATCTCATGAAAGCTACCTAACATGATGATTAAGTCAAATAGAAGACAAGCAGCAAAGAGACCCAAAAGTTAGCAGAAGGAAAGAAATAGTCAGAAGTTAATGAAATAAAATTTAGAAAGATGATTCAAAAGATTAATAAAACCAAGATCTGATTCTTAGAAAGGATAAGTAAAATAGGTAAACCACTAGCTAGACTCACAAAAGAAAAAAGAGAAAAAGCTATGCTAAAAATCAGGAATGAGAAAGATGAAATTACAATTGAAAATGGTGAGATACAAAGAATCATATATGAATATTATGAACATCTCTTTGGGAATAAATTGGGCAATTGAGAAGTGGATGTATTCCTAGAATCCTACCACCTGCCTAACTTAACCCAAGAGGAAGCAGATAGCTTAAAGTCAATCACTAGATTATAAATTGAATCAGTCATCAAAAATCTTCCCAACAATAAAAGCACAGGCCCAGATGGCATTACTAACAAATTCTATAAGACTTTCAAAGAAGAATTAATACTTATTCTCCTCCAGCAATTCCAGAACATTGTAGAAGAGCAAACACTACCAAACACATTCTATAAGGTAAATGTCACTTTGATCCTCAAAGCAGGAAAGGACTCTAGAAACAATAGAAAGAAAATTATATACCCATATATCTGATGAGTAAGAAAGCAAAGCTTCTGAACAAGATCTTGGCAAATCAAATACAACAATATATTAACAAAATAATTCACCAAGACCAAGTGGGGTTCACCCCTGGGAAACATCTGCAAACCAATGCAATTCATCATATCAACAAAAAGAAAGATAAAAATAACATGGTCATATCAACTGACTCTGAAAAAACATTCAGCAACACCCATTTATAACAAAGACCCTCCAAAAACTGGGAATAGAAGGACTATTCATCAACATAATAAGGACTACTTACAGCAAAATCACAATTAACATTATTGTCAGTAGAGGAAATCTGAAAGCTTTCCCCCAAAATTTGGAAACCAAACAAGGATAACCACTATTTCCACTGTTATTGAACATAGCTCTCAAGGTCTTTGACAACTCAATCAGACAAAAAGAAAATAAAAAAGATACCAAAGGCATATAGATAGAAAAGAAATCAAACTATCACTATTTGCTGATGACAAGAAATTATACATAGAGAACCCCCAAAGACTCTACCAAAATTCTACTGGAAATAGTAAATTCAGTAGAGTAGCATGGTAAAAAAATCAATGCATATCAATCTGTGGAATTTCAGTATACAAATAAGGAGTTAGAAGAAAGAGAAATAAAAGACTCAATCCCATTTACAGTTGAGTCTTCAAAATTAAAACATTTTGAGGTGAATCTCACAAACAAGGTGAAGGACTTTTATAACAGAAATTACAGCAAATTGCTAAAAGAGATAATGGCATTCATAGTGGAAGAACATTTCTTTCTTTTTTTATATATTTTATTTATTTACTAATGAGAAAGATAGGGGAGAGAGAGAAAGAACCAAAAATCACTCTGGTACATGTGCTGCCAGGGATTGAACTCAGAACCTCATGCTTGAGGGTCTAGTGCCTTAGCCACTGTGCCACCTCCTAGACCACAGGAAGAACATTTCTTGTTCATGGATTGGAAGAATAAGCATTATTAAAATGGCTGTTCTACCGAAAGCAATCTACAGTTCCAATGTAATCCATATCAAAATTCCAATGACATTTTTAAGCAAATTGAATAACTTGTTAAACAATTTGTGTGGAACCACAAAAGGCCACAAATTGATAAAGCACTTCTGAAAAAAAAGGAAAAATATGCAAATATCACACTACCCAACTTCAGTTTATACTACACTACCATAGTAATCAAAACAGTATTGTACTGAAATAAAAATGGACAATTGGATCAAAGGAGCATAACTGAACATCCAGAAATGAGCCCACACATATACAACTACCTAATATATGACAAAGGGGCCAAAACCATTTAGTGGGGTATATAAAATCTCTTCAAAAAATGTTTCTGGGGAAATTGCACAGCCATGTATAGAAAAGTGAAACTAGACTGCCACCTAACACCATACACCATGGTGAAATCAAAATGAATTAAAGAACTAGATATTAAACCAGAAACTCTAAAATTTATAGAAGTAAATGTTGGTGAAACTTTGTGGACCTTCACATCAAAGATATATTCAGAGATTAAATCCCCTAGGAATAGGAAATGAAAACAAAAGTAAATACATGAAATTAAAGAGCTTCCACAAATCACAATCACAACATAAGGATAACCAGACAAACCAGTAAATGGAAGAAAATATTTGTACATCACACATCAGACAAACAACTGAAATCAAACATCAATACAGAATTGTTACATATCTATAAAAGAAGCAAAAGTAACCCAATAAAAAAGTGAGCCAAAGAACTAAACAGTTTTCTGAAGAAGAAATACATATGGCACACAAACACTTGAAGAAACACTCTACTCCACTTATCATTAGAGAAAGGCAAAATGAAACTACAATGAGATATGATCTCACACCTGAGAGAATGGCTTATATCAACAAACTAGGAAAGGATGGGTATTAGAGATTTTGTGGAGAAAAGGGAACTCTGCTATATTGCTGGTAGGAATGCAAACTTGTATAGCCCTTTTTGGAAGACTGTAAGTACAGTCCTTAAAAAAAAAAATGGGGGAGTCGGGCAGTAGCGCAGTGGGTTAAGCACATGTGGTGCAAAGCATGAGGACCAGCATAAGGATCCCGGTTCGAACCCTGACTCCCCACCTGCAGGGGAGTCGCTTCACAAGCGGTGAAGAGGTCTGCAGGTGTCTATCTTTCTCTCCCTCTCTCTGTCTTCTCCTCCTCTCTCCATTCCTCTCTGTCCTATCCAACAATGACGACATAAATAACAACAACATTAATAACTACAACAATAATAATTATAACAATAAAAACAACAAGGGCAACAAAAGGGAATAAATAAATAAATATTTAAAAAATAAAAAATAAAAAATAAATAAAAATGGAAGTACCTAAAGACACAACGATACTACTTTAAGCATCTATCCAAAGGACACCAAAAACTAAGTAGAAGAGACATGTACACTTCTGTGTCTGTAGCTGTATTATCCACAAAAGCTAAAGAGTGGAAACAGCCTAAATGCTCATCAACAGATGACTCGCTAAAGAAGTAGTGGGATATATACTCCATAGAATGTTACTCTGCAGGACAGCAGCATCTGTGTTTCTCTCCTCTCCTCTCCCAGGTCAGTTAGGAATAACAAAGAGATCATCTGGGACCACAACAAAGCAGGACTAAAATGACTTCAGGAACCTACCAAATCAGCGATGAGTGCAAATACTTGTGGCTCATGGACAGAGAGGAGCCTAAGGAGAGATTAAATGGCTGGTAACAGTCCATCAGTTTACCAGTTGAGGCAACACCTCCAGTCTGTTTTACCAACAAAAAGACTGGTGAAGGGAGGAGAGGACTCCCCTAAGACTCACCAAATACAACTGTGAGTCTCCACTGCTACTTAACCTCAGAGGCTGGAGCAGCAAGAAGAGGCCCTGTGCTGACACAAGACAGAGAACTAACCAGGAAAGTTAGGAGAAGATCTATATCTCAGTGGCCTAGTTGTGGGGCTTTGTGGTGGAAGTCTTTCCATGTTGTTCTCCTGATGAGAACATAGTGAATAATTGCCTCAGAACCTACAGACTATAAATAGGACTTGCTTAGAAACTCACAACACCCAACAGTGCTGCCCAGCTTGGCAGAGAAGCTGAACTGAGCCTGGAGCTTTGGATTCTTGGGGAATGAGAGTCTCTTTGCATAACCACTACATTATCTCTCCTCCAACCTGCTTTATCTTTCGGTCAGGAGTGAGGGATTAAGCTAGGAAGCCTACTTAATAGTTTAAAAGCCCTCAGGCTCCCATAGCCTATAGGGAAGAAAAAGCACAAAAGAGGCATCTAAAGCCACTGTGTTCCAACTCAGGGATTAAAATAATATTGAAACAACTGTCAATTTCCACAACTGTGAACCCTTTAATTACCTTACTTATCTTTCTCTCTTATCTTTCTCTCCTGCTCTCATGAAATAAATAAATTCAAAAGGGAGATGTAAATAAAATTATTCACTGTAAGTATCTTGATGGAAAAAGTTATATTGCCTGGGAAAATTTTTCTGACTAGTGTCTGTTCACCCTTCACAAGTTAATCCAGGAAATAGTGATCAGTTATTTGAAAAGTACTGACAGAGGGACCTCATAATATACTATATAGAATGGTTAAACCAACAAGAAGAAATATTGAAGAAATGAACCAGGACAAGAGTTCAGCTAAAAGCCCCCTAAAGGGCAAAGCACAAAATAATGAGGTCAACATCCAAACACTAGTTAAGGAAATAATTACAGGAGTGAGTAAAGAGTTTGAAAGAATTGTCATCAGAAATGCAGAAACAACCAGTGAGACTCTGGAAGAAAACACTAATTATCTCAAGGTTATTAGGGAGCTGAAAGCTGAAATAGCTGAGCTAAGAACACAACTAGCTGAACAAGCTAAAACAGTATCAGAACAGGGTAGCAAAATAGTTGAACTCCAGAAAACAATAGAGGGGAGAGAAAATAGAATACATGAAGCTGAAGACAGAATTAGCAAGTTGGAGAATGGATTATAGACAACTAAAAAAGAAGTAAGAGATCTCAAAAATAGATTAAAAGATTCTGAAAACAACAACAGAGATCTATGGGATAATTTCAAAAGAAATAATGTATGCATTATTGGCTTACCAGAGGAAGAGAGGGAAGGGAAGAAAGCATTATTCAGGACATAATAGCTGAAAACTTCTCTAGTCTAGATAACATCAAAGACATAAAGGTTCAAGAAGCCCAGAGGGTCCCAAACAGAAATAACCTGGACTTAAAGATACCAAGACACATCATATTTAGAATGGGAAGAAATAAGGATAAAGAAATGATTCTGAGGATGCGAGAGAAAAATAGAGTCACCTAGAGAGGAAAACCCATAAGCTTAGCAGCAGACTTCTCCACACAAACACTCAGGCCAGAAGAGAATGGCTTAATATCTATCGAATGGTCAGTGGGAAAGGCTTTCTTTTTTTTTAATTTTTTTAAAAATATTTATTTATTCATTTTCCATTTTTGTTGCCCTTGTTGTTTTATTGTTGTAGTTATTGTTATTACTGTAGTTATTGTTGTTATTGATGTCATTGTTGTTGGATAGGACAGAGAGAAATGGAGAGAGGAAGGGAAGACAGAGAGAGGGAGAGAAAGATAGACATCTGCAGACCTGCTTCACCTCTTGTGAAGCTACTCCCCTGCAGGTGGGGAGCCAGAGGCTTGAACCAGGACCCTTATGCTGGTCGTTGTGCTTTGCGCCACCAGCACTTATCCCACTGCACTACCACCAGACTCCAGAGAAAGGCTTTCAACCAAGACTACTGTATACTGCTAGACTGTCATTCAGACTAGATGAAGGCATAAAAATCTTTTCAGACAGGCAACACTTGAAATAATCAACTATCACCAAGCCTGCCCTGAAAGAAGTTCTGAAAGGTCTCCTATAAACAGTCAGACCACCATAAATATGCCATATATCAGAACACTCTAAAAATCTACAAGAATGAAATTATGATATCTTCAAATTTTGATATCAATAAGTGTCAGTGGCCTAAACTCATCTATTGAAAGGCAAATAGTAGGAAGATGGATCAGAAAACACAACCCAATAATATGCTGTCTACAGGAAACCCACCTAACTCATCAAGACAATCACAGAGTCAAAGTGAAAGGATAGAAAACTATCATACAAGCCAAAGACCTGCAAAAAGGGGCGGGAACAGAGATTCTCATAACTAAAACAATAGACTTTAAAATAAATAAAATTTAAAAAGATATGGATAGACCGACTTAATGCTCAGAGGATCAGTCAACTAAGAGGACTTAACAATTATTAACATCTATGCACCCAATGAGAAGCCATCTAAATACATCAAACATCTATTGAAAGAGCTACAGCAATATATTAACAGCAATACAGTCACTAGGGGACTTCAAAACTCACTATCTCAACTTGACAGATCAACCAGGCAGAAAATCAATTAAGAAATGAGGGAGGTAGTGAGGAATTAGACAAATTAAAACTATTGGATATTTTCAGAGTCATTCATCCCAAGAAACTGGCATACACATTCTACTCAAGTCCATGTGGGTCATTCTCAAGGACAGACCACATGTTAGGCCACAAAGACAGCATCAACAAATTCAAGAGCATTGAACTCATCCCAAGCATCTTCTTGGACCACAGTGGAATTAAACTAACACTTAAAAATCAACAAAAGATTAGTAATAGTCCCAAAACATGGAAGCTAAACAGTGCACTACTTAACAACTACTGGGTCAAAGTGGAAATAAAGGAAGAAACCAAAATGCTTCAAGAGTTCAATGAAACTGAAGACACAAGCTATCAAAATATTTGGGACATAGCTAAGGCAGTACTGAAAGGGAAGTTCATAGCCATACAAGCACACATTAGGAAACAAGAAAAAGTACAAATAAACAACCTGATTGCACATCTTAAAGACCTAATGAAAAAGAACCAGGGAACCCTAAAATAACCAGAAGGACAGAAATCACTGAGGTTAGGGCAGAAATCAATAACATTGAAAATAAGAAAACCATGCAAAAGATCAATGAAAGTAAATATTGGTTCTTCAAAAGAGTGAACAAAATTGACAAACCAGACTCACATAACAAAAAGGGAGAAATGAAATGAAAAAGGAGATATCACAACAGACACCACCAAAATTCAACAACCATGTGAGGCTTCTATGAACAAGTATATACCCCCAAGCTAGAGAACCTGAAAGAAGTGGATGATTTCCTAGATACACACAAACTTCCAAAATTAAATAATGAGAAACTAGATAATATGAACAGGCCCATCAAAGTTAATGAAATTTAAATGGTTATAAGAAACCTTCCGAAGAATAAAAGCCCTGGACCAGAGGTTGTTACAAATGAATTCTACAAAACCTTCAAAGAAGAACTAATACCTCTACTTTTAAAAGTCTTCCGGAAGATTGAAGAAACTAGAATACTCCCTTCTAGCTTCTATGAAGCCAACATCACTTTGATACCAAAAGCAGACAGGGACACAATCAAAAAAGAAAAATACAGACAAATATCTCTGATGAACATAGATGCTAAAATATTGAACAAAATTCTTGTCAAGTAGATACCGCAGTATATTAAAAAGATTGTTCATCATGACCAAGTGGAGTTTATCCCAGGGATGCAAGGTTCGTTTAATATAAATAAATCAATCAACGTGTTCTACCACATCAATAAAAGCAAGACCAAAAACCACATGGTCATATCAATAGAAGCAGAGAAAGAGTTTGACAAAATACAACATCCCTTTATGATCAAAACACTACTAAAAATGGGAATAGATAGAAAATCCCTGAAGATGTTGGAGTCAATCTTTAGCAAACCTACAGCCAACATCATACTCAATGGTGAAAAACTGGAAGCCTTTCCCCTCAGATCAGGTACTAGACAGGGCTGCCCACTATCACCATTACTATTCAACATCGTGTTGGAAGTTCTTGCTATAGCAATCAGTCAGGGGCAAGGAATTAAAGGCATACAGATGGGAAGAGAAGAAGTCAAACTCTCTGTATTTGCAGATGACATGATAGTATACATAGGAAAACCTAAGGAATACATCAAGAAGCTTTTGGAAATCATCAGTCAATACAGTAAGGTGTCAGGCAACAAAATTAACATTCAAAAGTCATTGGCATTACACTATGGAAACACTGAGTTAGAAGAAGTTGAAATCCAGAAATCAATTCCTTTTACTATAGCAATGAAAATAATAAAATATCCATGAATAAACCTGACCAAAGTGTTTAATGACTTGTATACTTAAAATTATGAGTCACTACTCAAGGAAATTGAAAAAGACACATAGAAGTAGAAAGATATTCCATGTTCATGGGCTGGAAGAATTAACATAATCAAAATGAATATACTACCAGGAGCCATATACAAATTTAATGCTATCCCCATCAAGATCCCAACCACATTTTTTAGGAGAAAAGAACAAATGCTACAGATGTTTATCTGGAACCAGAAAAGACTTAGAATTGCCAAAACAATCTTGAGAAGAAAGTACAGAAATGGAGGCATCAGACTCTCATATATCAAATTGTTTTATAGGGCCATTGTCATCAAAACTGCTAGGTACTGGTACATGAATAGACATACTGACCAGTGGCATAGAATTGAGAGCCCAGAAGTAAGCCCCTACAGCTATGGAAATCTAATCTTTGACAAAGGTGCCCAGACTATTAAATGGGGAATGCAGAGTCTCTTCAACAAATGGTGTTGGAAAAAATGGGTTGAACATGCAGAAGAATGAAACTGAAACACTATATTTCACCAAATATAGAAATAAATATCAAGTGGATTAAGGAGTTGAATGATAGACCACAAACTATCAGATACTTAGAGGAAAATATTGGCAGAACTCTTTCCCGCATAAATTTTTAAAGAAATCCTCAGTGAAACAAATCCAATTACAAAGAAGACTAAGGCAAGCATACACCTATGGGACTACATCAAATTAAAAGCTTCTGCACTGGAAAAGAAACCACTACCCAAACCAAGAGACTCCTCACAGAATGGGAGAAGATCTTTACATGCCATACATCAGACAAGAGGCTAATAACCAAAATATATAAAGAACTTGCCAAACTCAACAACAAGAAAACAAATATCCCAATCCAAAAATGGGGAGAGGACATGGAGAGAATATTCACCACAGAAGAGATCCACAAGGTTGAGAAACACATGAAAAAATGCTCCAAATCTTTGGCAGAGAAATAAATCAAGACAACAATGAGATACCACTTCACTCCTGTAGAGAATGTCATACATTAGAAAAAGTAGCAGCCCACTTTCCTGTATGCCTCTCCCAATCCATATCAAATAATATTGCATCCGCCGATCACAACCTAACCAACACAATGATTGCCACCTCAACATGCTTCACTTCAGACTGTCCAGAGACTTCACATGTGGAATGACAATTCTTCAGCTTCATTACTCGGGTGAGACCTTTCCTTTCATAGTATACTCTAATTCCATCTCAGGTGGTTCACTTTCTAACAAAGTCCCCAAACCTAGATATACACCAGTTTCTGTGAGAGAGAGCATATGTTCACACGTATCTGTAAACTACTGCAAAATATATACCTGAAAGCAGAAGTACACTAGAGTTTGCAGTGAGTACCTCCCTAACACTTCCTCTCCACTATTCCAAGCTTTGGGTCCATGACTGCTCAACAATTTGTTTGGTTTCGTATGTTAACTCTCTTTTCAGTCACCAGGTTACAGATGCCATCAGGATGCTGGCCAGGCTTCCCTGTATTGAAGACCCCAACAATGTGTCCTGGAGCTCAGCTTCCCCAGAGACACACCCTACTAGGGAAAGAGAGAGGCAGACTGGGAGTATGGACTGACCAGTCAACGCCCATGTTCAGTGGGGAAGCAATTACAGAAGCCAGACCTACTTTCTGCAACCCACAATGACCCTGGGTCCATGCTCCCAGAGGGATAGAGAATGGGAAAGCTATCAGGGGAGGGGGTGGGATATGGGGATTGGGTGGTGGTAATTGTGTGGAGTTGTACCCCTCCTACCCTATGGTTTTGTTAATTAATCCTTTCTTAAATAAAAAAAAATTAAAAAATAAATTAAAAATAAAATAAAATAAAGAGAAGATAAACTATAAAAAAAAAAAGAAAAGAAAAAGTAGCAGCAGCAAATGCTGGAGAGGGTGTGGGGTCAAGGAACCCTCCTGCAGTGCTGGTGGGAATGTAAATTGGTCCAGCCTCTATGAAGAACAGTCTGGAGAACTCTCAGAAGGCTAGAAATGGACCTGCAATTCCTCTCCTGGGAATATATTCTAAGGAAGCCAGAAAACCCATCCCAAAAGATCTGTGTACACATATGTTTTTAGCAGCACAATCTGTAATAGCTAAAACCTGGAAGCAATCCAGGTGTCCAACAATAGATGAGTAGCTGAGCAAGTTGTGGTATATATACACAATGGAATACTACTCAGCTGTAAAAAATGGTGACTTCACTGTTTTCAGACGACCTTGGATGGAGCTTGAAAAATTCATGTTAAGTGAAATAAGTCAGAAACAGAAGGATGAATATGGGATGATCTCACTCTCTGACAGAAGTTGAAAAATAAGATCAGAAAACACAAGTAGAACCTGAAGTGGAATTGGCATGTTGCACCAAAGTAAAGGACTTTGGGTTCGGTGGGAGGAAGAATACAGGTCCAAAAAGGATGAGAGAGGACCTTGTTATGCTTGTATTGTTGTATGGAAAACTGTGAAATGTTATGCTTCTAAAAACTATTATATTTACTGTAGTATGTAAAACATTAATTCCCCAATAAAAAATTAAAAAAAGAAATTTAGAAAAAAAAAAGAATGTTACTCTGCAATCAAAAAGATTATATTTTGTCCTTTGGGACAAAATCAATGTTACTAGAGCTGATTATGTCTAGAAAAATTAAATAAAGAGATGGAAGACAACTAATGGATGGTTTTACTCATACATCCCAACAAAACAGAAGCAGGCAAACTATTAGACTTATGAGAACTATTCTGGTTATCTTTGTGAGGAAGGAGTGTGGGGATATGGAACGTTGGTGGTGGCTGTTGTGTGGCACTGCACATTGTAATCTCATAATCTTGTGGCAACTATTAATATCTCTCTGAATGACAAATTGATCCAAAGTGGAGAAATCACCCATGTTTAGGGGCCTAGCTCCATTAAAAAAAGAAATCAGACTTGAGGTCAAAATGCTTGTCAACTTATTATCTCTGTCACCTTAAGCAAGTATTTCTTTTCTAAAGTATTTTTAAAATTTTTATTTATGAAAAGGAAACACTGACAAAAACCATAGGATAAGAGGTGAACAACTCCACATAGTTACCACCACCAGAACTCCATATCCCACCCCATCCCCTGATAGCTTTCCTATTATTTATCCCTCTGGGAATATGGACCAAGGTCACTATGGGGTGCAAGAAGGTGGTCAGAGTT
Organism: Erinaceus europaeus; assembly: GCF_950295315.1. Classification (NCBI taxonomy): domain Eukaryota; kingdom Metazoa; phylum Chordata; class Mammalia; order Eulipotyphla; family Erinaceidae; genus Erinaceus; species Erinaceus europaeus. The sequence goes on along the minus strand of NC_080163.1, from coordinate 142,797,558 downwards.
ACTCACCTACAAATGCAATGTGCCCTCATGGAACTGTTACGAAGCCTCAATAGAACATCAATGCTATATGAGTAACAAAGTGGTCAGCAATAAAAGATACTGTATAAGTACTAGCTATTTTTTTTCTGTATCTGAAAGCACAGTATATTTTTCATTAAATATTCTTTTTATTATCTACCTAATTGGATATTACAATTTTTATGTTGCAAGATAATTGTAATTAGAATACTTAGTAATTCATCTAGGTAATGGATATGTAACCGTTTGTTTAGCCTGTCCTGACATTAAGATTGTTGGATACTAAAGCTGCCTCTAACTTTAAACAAACACATAAACACATACGTATAAATTCTCATTTTTTTCTATGCATTCATTATCTTGTGTATTTTTTACTATCAAAGCCAGAGAAGTGAGCAGCTTTAGATTACTAGCTGGGAATGTATTGATACTGCTTGACAAATTGATTATGAAAGAAGATTTATAAAATTTTATTGTCATTAGTAATATAAAAGTCTGACCTTTCCAATGTGCCTTTTACTATCATTTTCTACAAAAATAAAAGACATAAAATGAAACCTCATGGCTATTCCACTTAGCACTCTTTGCTTATTACTCAGGCTTTTAATGTTTATTTGCTAGATGAATTCACTAGATGTGATATTCAGTATTGATGTTATTTCTTTATGTCATGAAAGGATGTTCATGCTTAATTATAGGCATGTATATATAATATAACAACATTTTTTCATAAATTACTCTGGAATGCCACCTTTTAATTCATAGAGCAAAAATATTTCTCCTCTTTCTTGTTAAGGGAAGTGGTATTTTGCTGCATTTATACCTGTGACCATGTGGAAAGGGTCATAGCTAATTCTGGTTTCTCATTAAAGGAATCTGTCACATCATTTTTGCTTATTCAAAGTCAAAGTCTTTTCATCTGTGTGTATTCTCCTGCTTACTCCAACTCCCTGAAATTGCACCAAGAACCCACGATGAGATCATACCACCAGCTATAAAACCTCTGCTGAGCATTATTGCTCCTTCAGGCATCCAAAAGGGTTTTAATGTTCCAGTCTCAAAAGTCAACAGGGACCATGCCCCCTTCTTTCTTAAAAATGCTGAGTTTATGCCCACCCATTACTTTCTGCTCACTGGCACTGATTCATACAGTGCATCAATTTTCTTTCATTTTTGTTTCTCAACTCCTACGGCAAAGTTTAGCACCATGAAATATGTGACACGACTTGATGATGAAACAGTAGCTGCCTGCTCTAACTTCAGAGCAAGAGACACTTTTTTTTTTTTTTAAGACAGCCATTGAGCTACCAGCTGCTCTCCTAAAAAAGATGTAGCAGCATTAGCCACACAGATATTCTGCAGTTGTTCTCTCGTCGTAATGAAAAGGGATTTTATCTTTTATTTTGAAGCTAAACTACATGTGGTTTCCAGGAACTGGCCACAATAATGAGGCATGTTAAGCTGATGATGGATAAACTGAGTCTAGGTTCCACACATAGTCTCTGTCAAGGTCAATGTCTTTATTTCTTGATTACTTTTATAAATTACAGAAAAGAAGTAAAAGAATAGAAAATGGTGGTTTTTTGAAAGGCTACATGGAATTAAAATATGTTTCATTCACTGTCAAATGCCACTGAAGTAAAGTGTTTTCCAGATTTAAAAATTAAAAAGAAGTGACTTATTTGATTTTTTTTTTGCTTCCTCTGCACCCCACTTTTCAGGATTGTTATCCATCCAGTGAGAATTGTCAGTCACTTGGATGGATATATATATATATATTAAGGACAGGTGATGCTAGAAAGATTGTTATTCCCTAAATGCCTTGAATAGTCCACTCAAATGGAATAATTTCACCAGAAGGCATCCACAACTTAACAATATCTAATTTGCACAGAAAAGGGAAATCACTGTACCTTTACATGGCCAGTGAATGAAAGCCCAAGTTACTGTTACCTGATTTATAGACACCTTACCTAAAAAGGTAGTCTCTTGTTTGTCCGTTTGAGGAACATAGAGTAGGGTAGAGAAATGAATGGCTGTTAAAGAATATTTATTTTCCTCACTTTGCTTTGCAGCCATCCCCCCCCCTTTTTTTTCAATAGGACAGAGGGAAAGAAATAGACAGAGGGAAAGTAGATAGAAAGGGAAAGAAAGACACCTGCAGACCTGCTTCACTGCTTGTGAAGCATCCCCCTCCCCGCCCCCTGCCGCAAGCTGGGAGCAGGGGCTTGAACCAGGGTCCTTTTGCATAGTACTATGTGTACTTAATTGGGTGTGCCACCGCACAGCCCCCTCTTTTTTAAAAAATAGAATTAGCTGCCTTTTTTTTTTCTATTAACCATTAACACTGTTCATCTCTGACTTATAGTGCTATTAAGAACTGAACCTGAGACAGATTCTCCAACATGACAGTCTGTTGTGCAGACCACATTGGTCTCTCACTGACTCCAGGCATATTTTCTTCACTTACTTTTCTAAAAGACTTGAAGTACCAGAATTCATCACAAAAAATATTGCAGTTAAAACAATGAGGGGAGGGAGGGCAGGTGGAGATACTTCTACAATGACCATATGAAAGTATCAGTGCAAAGATCTGAGAATCATCTTGACTTTCTTCTCTATGTCTATCCCTCCATAATATGATCTCTATATATTTTTAAATCACTCTAAAAGGTCTTTTTTACCTAGCTTTCATAGATGAATATTTAGTTTCCTTATATCCTCTCCCCCTTCTCCCCTTGAGCACCTTTTACTCTAAGCATCAGGGTGATAGTTCTAAAAAGAACATTTTTTATAACATTTTGCTTATAACAGCCTATATCTTGCAAAGTAGGGTCTTTGCTTTGTCTTTTATGGAGAATAAATAGCATGAAGGGAAAAGAGTTGTCTAGCAGAGTAAATGATCAAATGATCGGAAATCAGACTGTTACTCAAGCACACATTCAGCAGTGATCCTGCTTCTTAAAAACACTGTCTTCACAAATCAGAGGTGACATCTAATTCTGATCTATTTGGGGGTTCTATACCAGCAACATCTGTAAAGACGTTATATACCAGTAATTCAATTCTACAACTGTCAACTGTTTTCTTGAACTGAAAATTTTGTAGATGTTGCTTCATCTTTTTTATTATTATTTATAAAAAAGAAACATTGACAAAACCAACTCCACACAATTCCCACCACCAGAACTCCATCTCCCATCCCCTCCACTGATAGCTTTCCTATTATTTTAATTAATACATTTACATTATCATTTAATAAGATTTCAGATGGAGACTGTATATCTTCAGTCTGAGTCTTTGCGTGGAATTCACCTACAGTTTTCTTTTATGTGTAAATTCATCATAGCTGCAATGACTTATAAGAAACAGACATATAATTTATGTGCAAAATAGTTATTTTCAGTGTGGTAATGTAGCGGGTTAAGTGTACATGGCGTGAAGCTCAAGGACCAGCATAAGGATTCTGGTTCGAGCCTCCGGCTCCCCACCTGCAGTAGGGTCGCTTACGGGTGGTGAAGCAGGTCTGCAGATGTCTGTTTTTTCTCTCCCTTTCTTTCTCCCCTCCTCTCTTGATTTCTCTCTGTCCTATCCAATAACAACAACAGCAATGACAACAATAATAATAACCATAACAACAACGGCAACAAAATAGGGAAAATGGCCTCTAGGACCAGTGGATTTGTAGTGCGGGCACCGAACCCCAGCAATAACCCTGGAGGCAAAATAAATAAATATTTCCAAAGTTACAAAACCTGTTGTTTGTCATTGTTCTATGTAAAAATGCTAGAGATCATGTCATATTTTACCATGAAACTCTTAGATGATGGCCCTAAAATAGATGGTCAATTTGTATGATACAAATGCAGTAGAGCACACTAGTCAAAAATCAAACATCCTTAACATTTGCCTATACTATGAAAAAAGTCCAATTGTTTTCCTTGAAATTCTAGTATGTTATGACATACAGAAGTTTATAATTTAGAGAGGATATAGCTCATTGGTAGAGCATTTGACTGCAGATGTTTATAATTTGATGTCAGAATAACCTTCATAGATATCATTTTTTAGTTGTTGTAGGATGTTCTATGGGATTAATATGTCATAATTCACTAGTTCATTTTCATATTGCTTCACTAGCATATAAGCAAGACTCTTCATATCATTGTAGGTGTTCTGTTTCCACTTTACTGTAAGTTCCTGAGCAGTTTATATTATTGTTCTAACAGTATATTTATTTAGTAGTAAAATTTTGTTTTAGTTATCGTTTTAGTGGCATTCAATATTTCATGTTTACTATGAAATTAAGTTACCTATTATGAGGAATATCAAAACCTTTTATTTTACCACTTAGTTACTAGTTGTCTAACCAATAAGTATGAATTTTTTTCTTATTAGAAAGAGGACCATGACATGTTGCAAGGACAGACAGGGGAATGGGACTGGGTCTTTGTATTCTTTTGGTTCATAAACATGTGAGGTGCAGGCCCTTATATAACTGAGAATAATAATGTTGTCATGACAGTAGAATGGGCTAAAGTTTACCTACCTGGGATCAACATGGTAAGATAAATGGAACAGGAGACTCATAAGCTAATAGGCACATATTTAGAAAGTATATGTAAGGCGCTGGGTGGTGGCACACCTCATTGAGTGCACATATTACAATATGCAAGGACCTGGGTTCGAGCCTCCAGTCCCCACATGCAAGGGGGAATCTTCACAAGTGGTAAAGCAAGACTGTAGTTGTCTGTCTCTCTGTTTCTCTCCCTCTCTATCTCCCCTTCCCTGCTTGATTTCTGGCTTTCTCTATCCAATAAATAAAGATAATTATAAAAAATTAAAACTTAAAAAAGAAAATACATGTAATACAGATACTGTCTCCTCTCTCAAATTACTGCTAAAATTACTCCCAAATTACAGCATTTATTTACTTTGTCTTATAAAATTATTTAATATTTTGAATTGCATATGTAGTCAAATTTTAATTATATTCTTTTATTGCTACCATTTCTCTAAAAATGTTTTAACCAGAGATCAAGTCATGGTTAACTTGGACAAAGGTATGATAAAACTTCTGTGACTAACACTTCTCCTTAGGGGCAGTTATGCAAACATATCACTTTTTCTGAAACCATAAGAATCGATAAAGAAGTATTTGATTAAGATAACACTGCATTAAGGCTGTATTCTCAAAGTGCCTCTCAGAATGGTTTTGGCTGTCATATGTTATAATGACAATCAGCATTGTTGCTCATTATTCTGAGTAGATAGTATAGCATTTGGCTTTTAATGACAGACATGGGATGGGTCTACAGAGACTGATTCTGGCTCCATTCCTGATGCAGAAATACTTTTAATATACATGGCTTTATAAAACACCATGGCCTTTGCTACATCTTTCTGCATTTAGACAGTCACATTTTCTACTGTAAGTCCCTGAGGGCTTGATTATTGTTTGACCAACACTTCTTCATTAAAATGTATATGACTGACAGGGATGCCAAGGAAATGATTTTTTTTTTCCTTCTGGAGTTTGTAGACTCTTTGGAATGGTCATAATATTTTGAAGAATAAATTCAGCTACAATTTGCCTATCTGTTGTTCTCACTATAGCATTAACTCATTGAAGACAGGAATTATACTTATGTATCTTTGTATAGATAATTATTGTATATAATGAAAGTTCTAGAAGCTCAATAATGTGTGTTAACTGACTGAGAGGAGACATATTTAAGTAGGGCATATGCATACTATAGCTCTGATCCTGCATCACTGTTAAAATAGTGGAGAAGGGCACTGGAGGATAGAGGAAAAGGTGGCCAAATATAGAGGATAAAAACAGACTTCTAGAGAAGGCAGTTTGTGGGCTTAGGCAAAAGAAAGCTCAGGGCAGGTAGAATTACACTAAAGAGCTATAAAACGATCAGAGGGAAAAGCTTGTTGAAAATACAGTGTTGGGTAGCACAGGGGGTTTCACAGTAGAGAGTGCACTGGACTTGCATGCATTACATCCTGGGCTGAATTCCAGCATCACATATACCAGACTGGTTTGCACTGGTTTGCTCCTACATGCATGCATATAAACATCTCTCTTGCTCTTGCTCTCCCTCTTACTATCACTCTCCCCATGCCATCTCATCACCAGGGTTAATGCTGGAGCTCAGAGCCTGCATGATGAATCTAATATTCCTAGTGATCATTTTTTTTCTTTTTATTTCTTTATTTCTGACAGAGATAGAGAGAAAGAGAGAGAGAGAAAGAGAAGGAAGAAGGAAGAGAGACATTTGATGAACTGCTCCACCACTTGTGAAGCTTTCTCCTAACAGGTGAAGACTGGGGGATTGAACCAGGGTCCTGTGCATATTTACAAGAGGACTCTACTGGATATGCCACTACATGGCCCCTAAATAGGTCAGTTTTTTCTATTATTATTATTAATCTTACAATGTTGTAACACACTATTAATAATTTTTTTAAACTATGGGATAAATATGCATATATACATATATAGATATATAATGGAGTACTACTTAGCAATAAAAATGTCCTTTGGGATAAAATGGATGGAATTGAAGAAAATTATGCATAGTGAATTAAGTGAGAAGGTAAAGGACAATTACAGGATGGTTTCACTCATATTTGGAATTTAGGGAATTGAACACAGGAACCTGAAAAAAAAATGAAAAAAAAATTTGACCCATATCCTAGACTGTAGAAAATTATAGTGGTTATCTAGGGTATTTGGGGGTTAGAGGAACAGTCAAATACTTCTTTGGTGGAGGGAAAAGTGTGTATATGTATCCATAAGCAAGAGACAATTAGATAACTCAAAGTAAAAGTGCTTAATAGCCCTCTGAGATTAGACCTAGACTTAATAAACATGGGATCTTCATAGAAGGGGCTAAAGAAGACATTGTAAATTCTCTGATTAGACTTAGATCAAATAAGCTTGGAAATCTAGTAGAAAGACTCAAAGAAGGCACCATAAACCCAATACCTGTATGGATACAACAAATGAGATAAAGTTCTATACCACACCCACCACCAAATTTCTGTATCCCTACCCTCCCACCTCACAAAGATAACCACCATAGCTCTTATAAGTCTTACAAGCAGTTTTTGTGCTTCTGTTTTGTTTGCATTATTTATTTATTTGTTTGTTTGTTTTTGGCAAGTTCATGTAAATCAGATCTCTAGATTCCACATATGAGTGAAACCATCTGGTAGGTGTCTTTCTTCTCTTTACTTATTTCACTAAGTATAGTCAACTCCAGTTCCATTCATTTTGTCCCAAAGGACACATTATAATATTTTTTATTGCAGAGTAGTATTCCATGGGATATATCCCATAACTTCTTTAACCAATTATTTTTTGATGATTATCTAGCTTGCTTTTTTACCCACCCATATGTTGAAGGGCAGTTCCAAAAGATGTTGCTTACCTGGGTTCAAGCCCCTGGTTCCTACCAGAAGGGGGGAAACTTCACAAGTAGTTAATTAGGGCTTCAAGTGTCTCTATGTCTCTCTGTCTCTCTCCCTCTCTGTCTCTTCCCACCCCTCTCACCTTCTATCTCTATCCAATAATAAATAAATAAATTAAGATATTAAAAAATAGATTTCACTTTAATCCATTCCTGGAGAAATTCTGATTGTTACTAGTCATTTATGAAATGACTTAATGTTTAAATAGTGCAAATAGCTCTTATGTGTCCATGTAATTTGTTGAGGGGGCATACTTTCTTTTTTTACTAAATTTCCCTGGTTTTGAGGAAATGGGCTTCCCTATACTATACTTCACTCTTCCCTTTACATATCTCTGTTACATCTTAAACTCTCATTTCTACCTTATTAGTGTATTCACATGGTCACCAAAATATCAAGGAAAGATTAGAAAGTAGTTGAGGTTATAGATTCAGAGAGAGAGCATGTGTGTGCATGCAAGCAAATCAGAGGCATTCTTCTGAAGATATCTATATCTATATATATATATATATATATGAATTTTTAATAATTCTAATGAGAGGTTGAAGAGAGAAGATGCTGATACCTTCTGGGGAGATTGCAACCCAGAGCAATATACCATCTTCCTGGACCCCATCTGTGTGGAATCCATGACAGTGATTAAGCTCACTATATGTATTTCTCTGTATTTCTTCAAGGTATAGACTTCATATTCTTTAAGATTGGAATAGTTAGTTTAAAATAATAGTACCATCTTGGAGTGGCAAAATATCTATTCTTAGCTGAGCATGGAAAAGTACTCACTTTGTCATGCATGAGACCTGGGCTCAAGTCCCATATGAGGAAGCTTTGGCACTGTGGTTTCTTTTCCACTTTCTCTGCCTATCTCTAACTAAAAACAAGCAAACAAACCAAAACCAATGGGAGAATACTTTCTTTTGTTTATATTAATCATTGTTTTAGAAATGTATGTAGCTGGAAATCACCTGGTAGAGTTTACTGTTACCATATGCAAAGACTGGGGTTCCAGCCCAGGGTCCTCACCTGTGGAGGGGAAGCTTCATGAGCAGTGACAACAGTGAAGCAGTACTTCAGGCGTGTGTCTCTCTGTCTTCTGTATCTCCTCATCTTCTCTCTCAATTTCTCTTCATCTTCCAAAAAGAGACAAAGAGAAAAAAAGTGAAGAATGAAAGGGGAAAAAATGGTTACTGGGAATAGTGGGTTTGTCCTGCAAGCACTAAGCCCCAACAATAACATTGGTGGCAATTTTTTAAAATTCATAAATAATTTTTAAAAAAGAAAGAAATCTACATGTTAGGTCATTTAAATACACCAAAGTTGGGTTGGAACAGAGCACCTTAGTGATAAGTACAGTGTGAAACTTTACCCTGTAATCCTGCAATTTTGTAATCCACTAGTAATAAAAAATAAACAGAAAAATGCCTCTTTCCATCAAAATAAAAGAGGGGAGGAGGGGAAGCCAATAAAGGAGAACACTGCATGCAGCTACATCTATACAACTTTCCTATAAATAAGTAAATAAAGTACAATTAAAACTAAGATCTCAATAGATATGCAGAGAACCTGAACAACAACAATAAAATAAACTCTTAGAAGAGGAATTAGAATGACTCACAGGCAGAAGGGGTGGGGTGGGGGAACGTTCAGCATCTATAAAGAAATTAAAAAGGAGGCAATTGAAAAAGCAAGAGGCAGTTTTTCACCTATCCAATTAACACACATTAAAAATTTAAAAGACAGAAGAGCAAAGAAAATGATGTTTGAAAGAGTTTAACTTAACTTACTTTTCTGCATTTCTCTAGGGAGTGTTAATTAGCACGACCTTTTTAGAAACATTTGGGTAATATGTATAATGGGCTTTTAAAATATTCTTACCATCTGACCCACCTATTCTACATCTACAATCCAACACAAGAAGTTCATGAGCAAAGCTCTTTATTGAAATTATACTTATGATAGAATTAAAGATGTACCTACGGAAAATATTTTTTAAAGCACATTCTTACTGATAAACTCAGAATAAAATGTTAGAGTAAAAATCATTGAAATATGCATTAAAAATCTACCCTGACGATAGTTTTTAGAAGAAGTAAGGGACTGAGCCTCTCTCCTTGGATTAATAGGAGATAAGGTTCCATAGGGGGCCAGCTGAAGCGCAGTGGGTTAAGTGCACATGGTGCAAAGCTCAAGGACCAACAAGCATAAGGATCCTTGTTTGAGCCCCTGGCTCCCCAAATTTAGGGGAGTCCCTTCACGAAGCAAGTCTTCAGGTGTCTATCTTTCTCTCCCCCTCGCTGTTTTCCCCTCCTCTCTCAGTTTCTCTCTCTCCTATCCAATAACAACAGCAGTAACAACAACAACAGTAATAGCAACAACAAGGACAACAAAAGGGGAAAAATAGCCTCCAGGAACAGAGGTTTCCTAGTGCAGGCACTGAGCCCCACCAATAACCCTGGAGGCAAAAAAAAAAAAAAAAGATGAGGTTCTCCAGGGCAGGTGAGAAAGCACACCTGAGAGGATGCCTGCTTTTCTATGTGCAAGACCAAGGCTTGAGTCCATCCAGGGTACACAGCTTTTGTACTCTAGTATTTTTCTCTCTCCCTCTGCCACTGTCCCTCTCTCCCTCTGCCCCTCTTTCCCTCTGTCCTTCTCCCTCTCTGCTCCTTTGTTTCTCTGTCCCTCTGTCCTTCTCCCTCTCTGCTCCTTTGTTTCTCTGTTCTTCTATGTCTGTTTTGTTTGTTTGGTTGGTTTGTTTGTTTGTTTTGTTTTGTTTTTGTTTTTTACTATTTTTTATTTGGGGGTTTACAGATTCATCCTTCTCTTTCTGGCTTATCTCACTTAACCTGATTTTTTCAAGCTCTATCCAAGATAAGATGAAGAAGGAGAATTTATCATTCTTCATAGTTAAGTAGTATTCCATTGTGTATATATACCACAACTTGCTCAGCCACTCATCTGTTACTAGACACCTAGGTTCTTGATTATTACAAATTGTGCTGTGAGGAACATCAGTATACACAAATCTTTTTGGATCTGTGTGTTGGGTGCCTTAGAATATATCCTGAGGAGAGGAATTGCAGGGTTATAGGAAGGTCCATTTCTAGCCTGCTGAGAGTTCTCCAGACTGTTCTCCACAGGGGTTGGACAATTAACCTCCCCATCAGCAATGCAGTAGAATTCCTTTGCCCCAGGCATTTATTGTTACAACTTTTTCTGATGTATGACATTCTCACTGGAGTGAGTGGTATCTCATTGTTGTCTTTATTTGCATTTCTCTAAAAATAATGACATAGAGAATTTTTTCATATGTCTGTTGGCCTTTGAATCTCTCTTTTTGTGAATATTCTGTTTACATCCTCAAGAAACTATCAAACACCAGAGGAAAATATTGGCAGAACTGTTTCCATCTAAATTTTATACACATATTCAATGATAGAAACTCCACTGCAAGGAAGACTAAAACAAAAATAAACCACCAGCAAAAGAAACCACCACCCAATGAAAGGGACTGCTCACAGAATGGGAGAAGATCTCTATATGTCATACATCTTTTTGTCTTTTTTAAGATTATTAATGAGAGAGAGGAAGTGGAGGTGAGAGAGGACCAGAGTATCATAGTGATAGTTGCAAAATGAGGGACTTAACTTAAGGCTTCATGCTTGAGAGATCAGCTCTTTATCTACTGCACCATCCCCACAGGCTGCTTTATCACTCTGAATAATTTGACTACAATGGCAAAGTAACTGTGATAATGAAGATGAGGTATTCTTGTGTTCACTTCGGCAGCATATATACTAAAATTTGAATGATACAGAGAAGATTAGCATGGCCCCTGCACAATGATGACAGGTAAATTCATGAAGCGTTCCATATTTTTATTTTATTTTATTTTATTTATAAAACAGAAACACTGACAAAACCATAAGATAAGAGGGGTACAACTCCACACAATTCCCACCACCAGAACTCCGTATCCCATCCCACCCCTTGATAGCTTTCCTGTTCCATCACCCTCTGGGAGTATGGGCCCAAGGTCATCGTGGGATGCAGAAGGTGGAAGGTCTGGCTTCTGTAATTGCTTCCCTCCTGAACATGGTCGTTGACAGGTCCATCCATACTCCCAGCCTGCCTCTCTCTTTCCCTAGTGGGGCAGGGTTCTAGAGAATCAGAGCTCCAGGACACATTGGTGGGGTTGTCTATCCAGGGAAGTCTGGTTGCCATCATGCTAGCATCTGGAACGTGGTGGCTGAAAAAGAGAGTTAACATATAAAGTCAAACAAGTTGTTGACTAATCAAAATCTAAAGACTGGAGTAGTGCAGATGAAGAATTGGGGGTGTACTCCATTTCGTAGATAGCTAGTAGGCATATTTTAGTTATATTCCAAAGGGCCTGTGGGCATACTAGTTTTTGTTTATTTGTTTGTTGTTGTTGTTGTTTTAACCAGAGCACTGCTCAGCTGTGGCTTATGGTCGTGCGAGGGATTGAACCTGGGACTTTGGAGTCTCAGGCGTGAGAGTCTGTTTGCTTAATCATTTTGCTATCTACCCCCGACCAATAGTTTTTTTTTCCTGAGTCTAAAATCTGATATGTAGGTGGATCCAAGTTATTGTCTGAGGAAATGATGACATGGCTAGAAAAAGGAACAGCAAACTGGCTCAGGGAAGAGAGTAGCGTTCCATATTAAAAAAAAAAAAAGGACGAGGTACTCCTTATCACTTTTTCTCATTAATAAGTAGCATACATCTCTCTTTAATATATGTATATAGATAGATAGATAGATAGATAGATAGATAGATAGATAGATAGATATTGCATTATCTTCTATGTAGTACTTCTTCTTCTTCTAGCGTTTGCCCTTCTTGTAGCCAGTCAACAGCGTCAGGTTGAGCCTGATGCAGTTTCGAGACCTCCTTTGAATCTGGAGAGGTGGCAGTCATTGACTATGTGGGTCATAGTCTGTCTGTAGCCGCAGGGGCAGTTCGGGTTGTCTCTGGCTCCCCAGCGATGGAACATAGCGGCGCACCGGCCATGGCCTGTTCGATAGCGATTGAGGAGGGCCCAATCATAACGTGCTAGGTCAAAGCCGGGTTGACGCTTGCAGGGGTCTGTGATGAGGTGTTTGTTCTTTACCTCAGCTGACTGCCAACTCTGTTTCCAAGAGTCTGGAACAGAGAAGTTCAGTGTAGGCGTAGGGGACCAGATTGGGTGACGAGACGTCAAGCGTTGGACAGGGTGGGCGAAGATATCCACGTATATTGGCAGGTCTGGTCGAGCGTAGACATGGGTAATGAACTTAGATGATGCCGCATCCCGACGAATATCTGGCGGGGCGATGTTGCTAAGAACTGGCAGCCATGGAACCGGGGTGGAACGGATGGTTCCATAAATTATCCTCATGGAGGAATATAATTTGGAATCGACCAAGTGGACATGGGGGCTACGGAACCATACCGGGGCACAGTATTCTGCAGTGGAATAGCATAATGCCAGAGGTGATGATCGTAGTGTGGAAGCACTCGCGCCCCATGAGGAGCTGGCCAGTCTTGCAATGATGTTATTCCTCGCGCCCACCTTTGCTGCAGTTTTTATGAGATGTTTGTGAAATGACAAAGTGCGATCGAGAGTAATGCCAAGATAGACTGGCTGGGCTTCATGCCGGATTCTCGTATCACCAAGCTGCACATTAAGCTCACGCGAGGCCTAGGCATAGTGTAGATGGAAAACAGATGATACCGTTTTTGCAGTGCTAGGGATTAGTCGCCATTTTTTACAGTAATCAGATATCAGAGACATGTCTTTCGTGAGTGTTTCCTCGAGGATGTCAAACTTGGATGCCTGAGTTTAACAGCAGATGTCATCGGCGTAGATGAACTTCCTTGAAGAAGTTTCTGGGAGGTCATTGATGTAAATATAAAATAGCGTAGGAGCCAGAACAGAGCCCTGGGGGAGGCCACTTGAGACAAGTCTCCATCTGCTAGACTTGTCACCCAGATGCACCCGGAATCTTCTGTTTTGGAGAAGAAACGATATAGTGTTGGCCACCCATGGAGGCAGGCATCTTGAGATCTTGACTAGGAGACCACGGTGCCAGACCATGTCATAGGCTGCTGTGAGATCAACAAAGACAGCACCCGTCTTTAAATTCTTCTGGAATCCATTTTCAATGTAAGTTGAGAGGGCCAGGGCTTGTTCGCAGGTAGATCTTCCTGGGCGGAAACCAGCTTGGGCGGGTGATAGGAATTTCTCTGTAAGATGAGAAATACGTGACAGAAGCAGCCTCTCAAGGAGTTTGTAACACACGGAAAGGAGAGAAATTGGTCTATAGCTGGCGGCCAGTGTTGGTACTTAGACACACACACACATATATATAATTTATACTGTTTTCAATAGTATTTTTTTTTTACCAATTTCTGTTTGTCCAGAGATTAAACATTAAAGTTTTGTATAACAGGGTTCAGAGAGTGAGACAGGGATACTCAGAATGATTAGAGCAAGTGCAACCTCACCTTTATAGGCTGTGTCTAAACAGAGTCTATTTACATGTGCAGGGAGTAGTACCATCACTTAAAAGAACACAGATGGTAGAGAACACACTTTGAGACTATGCACTGAACATGTTGGGAAAGCAATTATAAAGGGATTTAAGTTGATGGCAGAAATGGAGAGGTTAAGTCTCGATCCCTTCTGTGATGTATTAAATGGTAAAATGGAAAAGCTTTGGAACATCAAACCAAACTCATCTGGCAAATTGTTTTTGGAAGGAGATGGCTTGTGCATTTGGACTGTTGTCAGCTGTGTAAACACCTCATTATCTAGCTGGTTATCTCTGTGGTTCTGTAAACTTCATGCTTGCCTGCTGTACCTGCCCACAGGCACAGCACACCCTGGAACAAATGCCAGTTAGAGAGGCCCTTTGGGGTGGCCTGCAAACTTGCTATCTCTACAGTAGAGCACTCTGAGACTGTTCAAGGGAGTTAAAATGACCCCTTTGGTGAGACTCCAGCTCTGGGAAACATTTTTTCCTAAAGAATTAAGAGTTGGTTGACATCCCTAAGTGAATGGCAGGATGCAGAAAAGATGGTCTGCTGGCTGAATAATCATTTTGTTTTCTTTTTAGGTCCCCCAATTATGTTAATTTGGAAACTGTATCTATTAATTGCCCAATTAGACATCTGGTAATCACGCTCTACAGAAATCTGACAAATCATAGTGGCAAGGACTGGTGTACTGTTTTATTGTATTACAAATAAAAATCTAATTTAGATTTAATAAAAACTAATTCCAACTAATTTAATACCAATTGATCATTAACAGGGTGCATTTTGTAGTTTATCAAGAATATAAGAAGGCTATATAATTAACTGGAAATGGTGTCCGCAAGGTTATAATTAATTCCTTGGTAACTTTTAACTTTCAGCAAATGTTTTACCACTTAATTAACATTTCAGAAGATGATTTATAATATGACTTACTAAACATCAATTGCAGCATGTCGGATCAACTAATCAGCATAGTGATGGAACCTGTTTATAAGGTGTCACTCCTTTCAAACTGTGAATAACTTGTTGCAGAGTAAATATGATGTCCACATATTCTCTCAGTACGAATTAAGGATTAATTACGGGCTAAAGTGCTTTAGTATTTTTTCATAATTTTAGTGGGGGGTTAATGGTTTATAATTGATCCATGGGTACAGTTTCTCATCTCCCCCATGATACAGACATATATAATTTATACTGGTTTCAATAGGTTGTTTTTTTTTTTTACCAATTTCTGTTTGTCCAGAGATTAAAGTGATGTTTGGTATAAAAGGGTTCAGAGAGTAAGGCAGGGGTACTCAGAATGATTAGAGCAACTGCAATGATAAGTCTCTGCGAAACACTCTCAGCAGCAGCCAAGGTAACCCTCCACTGTTCTATACTAGGACCACAGAGTTCCCCTGCTGCCAAACTCCTCCCTGACTTCCTTATCTAAGAGCTCTGTGCTTTGGTGCAATACACCATATCCAGTCCAAGTTTTACTTTGTGTTTTTCCTTTCTGTGATTTCTTAATATTTTTAAACACTATAGTAGTCATATTTTATATACCTTTGATTGATTTTTTTTATTCAGTGGAGATCAAATCAACTAATATAACACATAGAAATTATTTAATTGTTTGATTTTTGTTCCATTTTCCACACTGGATTTTTTTTTAATTGTCATCAGTGTTATCACTGGGGTTCAATACATGTACTATGCTACAAATCTGTCATTTATGGTGGCCATTTTTCCTTTTTTTTCTTTTTAATTGATAAGACAGAGAAATTGAGAGCAATAGGTAGATAGGCAGACAGACAGATAGATGATAGATAGATAGATAGATAGATAGATAGATAGATAGGCAGGCAGACCTGCAGCTTTACTTCACTGCTTTTGAAGGCTCCCCATTACATGTGGGAACCTCTTACTTGAAACAAGTCCTTGCTCTTGGTAATGTGGGTGAACTCAACCAGGTGCACTACTACCCAGCTGGATTCTAAGTATAATAGGCAAGAGCCAAGGAATAGTAAAGAGGGCAGTTCTATCCCCACCTCTTTGTGCATAGTCAAAAACTAACGAACTGATCTTATTAAAAAGATAGAGTTACTTTACTGTGTGGGAACATAGACACTAGAAGGCAGTAGAATCTGGGATGTCTATAATGTCAGAATCATCCCACTTCATGCTCAAAATCCCTTCTAAAGTTATCTACAGTTAATACTGTATTTTATCAATTTACAGTTTGAGTGAATGTGTCAATGGAAGTACCACTGTGAGATTTTTATTAAATGTTCCATATTAAAAACCTGGTGGGATACATGCTCAACATATTTTGGCAATAATTCTTCTCTTTTGTGGAATTTATCATAATTATTATTTATGTCAATGTGGCTGGTCCAAGTACTGTCCATTCCCTACCAGATCAGAAATCGTACAAAGGCAAGACCAGAAGTGGTTTCTTTGTGTTTTTTTTAAATTTATTTATCTATTCCCTTTTGTTGCTCTTGTTGTTTTATTATTGTAGTTATTCTTGTTATCATCATTGTTGGATAGGACAGAGACAAATAGAGAGAGGAGGGGAAGACAGAGAGGGGGAGAGAAAAATAGACACCTGCAGACATGCTTCACCACTTGTGAAGGGACGTCCCTGAAGGTGGGGAGCCGGGGGCTCAAACCGGGATCCTCACACCAGTCATTGCGCTTTACGCCATCTGTGCTTAACCCACTGTGCTACCATCCAACTCCCTTACAAGTGGTTTTATAGCAGGGGGAACAAGAGGGAACAGGGCAAAGGACACAGTGGTTCCCTCTAAATTCTTCTGGTAGGATTCTAGACTGACATCTACATGGAAGAGTCACAAGAGACAGCCATGTTTCAGGGAGATAAGAATTTATTGAGACAAAGCAAGGATAGAAAAGAGAGCAAAATACATACTTCAGAGGTGTGTGGACCTGAGAGAAAAAAGAAAAAGAGAGAGGGAGAGGGAGAGGGAGAGGGAGAAAGGGAGAAAGGGAGAGGGAGAGGGAGAGGGAGAGGGAGAGGGAGAGGGAGAGGGAGAAAGGGAGAAAGGGAGAGGGAGAAGGAGAGGGAGAGGGAGAGGGAGAGGGAGAGGGAGAAAGGGAGAAAGGGAGAGGGAGAGGGAGAGGGAGAGGGAGAGGGAGAGGGAGAGGGAGAGGGAGAGGGAGAGGGAGAGGGAGAGGGAGAGGGAGAGGGAGAGGGAGAGGGAGAGGGAGAGGGCGAGGGCGAGAACAATGATGGCCCTAAGTTTCCAAGTTATTTATTTATTTATTTATTTATTTATTTATTTATTTATTTATTTTCAACAAGTTTGTTGGATTAGAGGGGTACAGTTCCCACCACTAGAGTTCTGCATCCCCTCCTCTCCATTGGAATGTTTTCCTATTCTTTATCCTTTGGGGAGTGTGGACCCAGGATAATTATGGGGTGTAGAAGGTGGAAGGTTTGGTTTCTGTAAAGCCCATAACCAGCTTCTCTGCTGGATATGGGCAGGTTGATTTATACTTCCAGCCTGTTTCTGACTTTCCCTAGTGGGACAGGGATCTAGAGAGGTGGGGGTTCCAGGACACATTGTTGAGGTAGTCTGCCCAGGGTTTTCATGTTAGCGTCATGGTAGCACCTGCAGCTTGGTGGCTGAAAAAGCATTAAGATATGAATCAGAAAAAATTGTTTAATAATCAGAAACCAAAGGTAAGAACAGATCAGATGAGATTTGGGGTCTCTATTTTATAAAAAGCTAGGAAATCTATTTTAGGTATATTCCAAGGGCCCGTGACTTTACTAATTTTTGCCTGAGCCTGACAGGTAACATACAGGTGGGCTAAAGGTATCAGACTTGGAAATAGGACTATAAAGCTGGATCAGGGAAGAGAGTGGCTACCAAATATGGGAAAAGTATATAAATATTGTTAACTGTAAACCCCATCGATTTGATCTGGGGTCCATATTCAGCACAGGAGCCTGTGTAACCTTTGCATCCCTGTTGGTCTGAGTTCGCATTCTGTGGTCATGACTAGGAACATGCTAGGCTGCAATAATTTCAGGACCTATCTTCCATGAGTGGTAGAGTATGTTGGCCCACCCTTCCTTTGGAGAATAGGGTTTTACCTACCATGTGTATCCTCATAGAGGGTAAGGTCCTATAGCAGCTCACAAAGGGGTACACTATGTTGTTCCTGATGGAGATGACCAGTGACAATGGTCAGAGGGATCTGTTAGAGGTCTAGGCCCATCATGTCTGTGTGTGAATCCTAGGATTCCCTGACTAGGGGCCCAGGTGATGGGGTGGCCTGGTAGTAACCAAAAGAGCCATCATTAAAGTATGCCAGTCTCTTGCCCTTATCCAGCTTTTGTAGTCCTTACTTTGTCTGACAAAGTTAGCTCTGGAGTGATTGAGTTTAGTGAAATATTAGGCACAGGAGATTGTGTAGCCTCTGCATCCCTGTAGATCTGAGCTCAAATTCCATGGTCATAGCTAGGAACATTCTTCTTATTCTTCTTCTTTTTTTAATATTTATTTATTTACTTATTCCCTTTTGTTGCCCTTGCTGTTTTTTGTTGTAGTTATTGTTGTCGTCATTGTTGGATAGGACAGAGAGAAATGGAGAGAGGAGGGGAAGACAGAGAGGGGGAGAGAAAGAGAGACACCTGCAGACCTGCTTCACTGCTTGTGAAGTGACTTCCCTGCAGGTGGGGAGCCAGGGACTCGAACCTGGATCCTTATACCTGTCCTTGCACTTTGCGCCACCTGTGCTTAACCCGCTGTGCTACCGCCTGACTCCCCTTTTATAGTGGACTTTGGCGTTGTGCATGACTCTGAGGGGATAAACTTCAGCCATTGTCTTCAAGTGCTCTCATCTGTATTTTATGGCCCTTGCAGACAGGTAGAAAGGGAGATGCTGGTGCAGGATGCAGACACATTGGCTCCTCTGGCCCTTTTTCTTGGCTACCTGCAGGATGTAAAGGGAGGGATTGCTAATGTCCTTCTTCCAGGGGAGTCTTTCCCTAAGCAACCATCTTAATAGTTTTGCTCTCTACTGTATTTCTAGTACTCACTAGAAAAAACAACCCCCATATTGGTTTCACTGAATGTCTGGTTAAGCAGTGAGTATGAATGGAGTCATTATTGTAGTTGTACAAAATGCCCAGTGAATTTGACCTTCCAAAGCTGAGCTCTTCAAAAGAAGCAAAGAAAAACCACAACTCAAATTATGGTCTTTTCTTTGTAGAGCAAGCTGTTGTGTTGTGAAAATTGCAGCCATTTGTTCTCTGTGCCAAGGCACATCTGCACAGGACTGCAGCCACAGGGTCTGCCTTTAACCTTCCAACAGATATGATCAGGAAGTTGTGATCTCCTTGCATTCTGTGCTGTCTCTGTACTCTCAGTTTGGTCATAGGAGGTTATTGGAGTATCACTTCTCCACAAATCTCTCGATATGTTCTCATGCCTAGCGTGGTTCTGTAGGAGCTGCCTCATTTGCATCTGAAGAATCAAAATCTTGCTGAGCAAGTCCCTTCCATCCCAAACATCTTTCGAGATCTGAGCTCAGCACCATTTTAACATGATGCCTCTCACTTTCCCTGAGGCCAATTCCAGGAAGGTGAGCTATATTAAACTTGCTGCTGTAAATGTTTGGGCTTATTGATTTTTTTTTTTTAACTTGGTACCAAACATCCAAAAGGCAGTTAAAAAAAAAAAATCAAAAGGGGAAAGAAACAAGAAGGGGAAAAACATACCCAGTTGAAGCATTTAGCATTGACCACTGTGCAAGGCAGATGTTTTTGCACCAAGGTGTTATCAGGACAAGAGCTCTTTCCTTGATAGCCTTTGTAAGTAAAGGTGACAGTTTAGCAAGCAAGACCACAGGACAGGGGTGTGAGTCCATTGTTTTATATTGCCAGTACTTGGCTGACTTCAACAAGGTAGAAAACATATTTAGGATAAAATTCACTGCGCATGAGTATCTTTTGCCATAAGTTTAGGCAACCTCTAAAATTTGGCGGCCAGATTCATTATGGGAATATTGAGGTTTATATATTACCACAAATTCAAAGACACATTTTATATACAACTCTTTTGAGGGATATATATATATAAATATATATAAATATTATATATATATATATATATATATAAATATATATATATATATATATACTAATTAATCAGTTAGATCTGACTTTTATGAGCAGAATGCAAGAGAGGACATTTAACCCAGTCTGATATCCTAAATAGATATCTCAAGCTTGCTTCCAGCAACTATTACTGGAAAAGAAGCTGGAGTCATAATTAAAAACATAAAGATGTACACCCTTCAAATCATCTATCTTTCAAATCTGTTATGCTCCTTTGTAATTATTATTATTATTATTATCATTATTATTATTACCTGGAAGTATATATTTAATATTTGGAAAAATTAATCATCACTGATAAAAATCTCAAACCAAAAATACCATCACCTGATAAGATTTTCTCAAATGTGTGAACTCGAACTGTTTTTCACTTTAAGCTTTATGCCTATATATTCACTGCTCTGACTTAGCTAGAAAGTAGTAAATTCCATCTTATACCATGCAAGCTTCTACAAGAGCCCTCACTATCCAACTGGCATATGTATGCCTGCTAATAGACACCCAGAGAGACAAAGCAATATACAGGAAGATGAAAAGGCAAATTCAGAGAAACAGAACAAATACACCATCTCCTGAGCAGTATTCTTAGGTTGCTCTATACCCACTTTTCCTTAAGGCTCATTGTTTTCAGTGATTTCTATCTCTCTGTCTTTTTACCTGAAAACATTAGCCCAGAGCAATGAAGCCCTGGAGATAGAACAAAAAAAAATTAATAAAAAAGATAATAATGTTAAGCACTTGAATAAAATATCCCTGAGAAAAGACTGAACATTTGGCCACTAACATTTTATTTATATTAATAGATTTTTAAGTTTAAAACTTCATTATTAATTGCTTAAGCATAGGTTTTTTTGGTTCACCATGCCTATGGGATGTTTTTCTGTTTGGGTTTATGAACAGATCATATATGCACTGGCCTTGGCATTCAAAACAGCCATACTACTGCAATTATTCCTTGTCCTGCAATACCCTACTAGGTGTTCATCAGAGCTGTGAGTACAGATGGTACGCAATCGTTCTGTGATCACTTGCAATTGTTTATCTGTTTCTAACACAACCTTGAAATTCCATTTTCAAAGGATCACAAATGACCCTTTGCTCGCCAAAACTAATGGCCTCTTCTCAGCCATCATTTTCTAGGAACTTGCTGAACCATTTGATTTCACTCACCCATCACACTCACTCACTCTCTGAGCATTTTACTGCCTGAGCTTCTGTGTCTTTGGATATTGGGTACCTTTGATTTTCATGATTTGTTTACAGTTTCACTACATAGTTGGCAGATATCACCACATTATCTTGCCTTCAAAGTCAACTTTGCTATTGACATCTTAAATAAAAATAGTTTAGTCCCCTATTCTCCAATACAATAGGAAAAAAAATTACCTTTATCCTATAGACTTTGACCAACTACTTGTGCATCCTTTTCTAAGACTATCATATTCAAAACTCCTTTTGAAATAACTTTGCACCAAAATAAAAAAATCTAAGGTTTTGTTTTTTTTCAAAAAAAGAAGTGGAACAACTTTATTTCTAATCATCAGACCTGTGTACCTATGATTTATTGGGCTTCAACCTGTTGAGTTGACAAACTACATTTCAGCACACAGAGACTCAGACAGAAATATAATAGACAGTAAGTGAGAAATGGGAAAAAAATATGATTCCTCTTTAACTCATAAAAAGTTGGCTTTCTTTCAGACTCTGTTGGCTGAATAATAGTGGAGTGAATATTTATGATCATAAGAAAATACACCTACTATTGATATATAATTGTACAAAAGAGGAAAAAAGTGAAAAATATGGTTTAGAAAGTTCCACTCATTCTTTATGTTCTCAGTAAAAAAAAATTGTCTGAGGCTAAAAGGGGAGGTGCTGGAGAACAGCATAATGGTTACGCAAAATGATATTCATGCTCAAGGTCCCAAAGGGCCCAGGTTCAGTCCCCAGAACCACCATAAGCCAGAGCTGAACAGAGCCAGAGCTCTGTTCTTTTGCTGCATATGTCTTTTTTATTTTAATCAGAGTCTTGCATTTATCTATTTTTATTTCTATCGTATTATTGCGTGGGTGATGGGTTTACAGTACAGTCCTTGATATAGGGCACAATTCCTCATGTCCCCATGACAGGTATCTGAACAACACAGTCACCCACAGCGAGGTTCATTTCCACTATTGTGCACTACAGTATTAAACTGTCAGATAACTCACTGTAGTGATTATTGTTGGGAGGGTGGGGACATAGAACTTTGATGGTGGGTGAAGTGGGTTCTATCTCTTTTAAAATATTTACTTATAAATAAATGAATATTTTAAAAAGATCTAAAGAGGCTTGCTGTGGTGCACCCTGTTGAGCACACATGTTAAAATGTTCAAGGACCTAGGTTCAAGCCCCCAACCCCCTACTTCATGGGAGAAGCCTCAGGAGTGATGAAACAGGGCATTCTCTCTCTCTCTGTCTCTCTCTCTCTCTCTGTCCCTTTCTGTGCCCCCCTCAATTTCTTTTGGTCTCTACACAATAAATAAATAAGTGAAATATTTTTCATATATGTATTTAAAAAGCTCAAAATGAATGTGTGACAAGAGCACTGTCCAGTAAAAAAAAAAAAAAGTTTGAGACAGAGAAACACACACAAACACCATGAATGTCCACAGTGTTTCCCTACAGCCGGATCATTTGTTATGATTTTGGTTAAACCAATAAGAAAAAAGTATCAGAAATAGTTGCATTTACCCTTAGACTGGTCACATACAATTTTTTTAACAGAGAACAATGAGAAATTCCAATAATTGGTGTCTTCTTTTTCTAAAGAAATACCAAATGTCAATTCAGAGAAGTCAAATGCAGGCTTTGAGCCTAAGCAGGACCAGGGAGCAGTGAGAAATGAAAAGAAATAGGAATTCAAGGATTGTAGAAACTAGTGGTTAAAAAATGGGGTGGGGGGGGCTTCAATGGTCAGAGGAAAAAAGGACATAAAATGCATGTGCCCTGGGTATGTACTTGGATTTGTCCTTGAGGACCCAAAATTCCATTGCACTAGCTACTGAATGAATGTAGCTTAAATGGGTTGGTCTGGATTTAGAATACATTGACTAGGGCAGAAGCCACTGGGCTAATACCATCTGAAGATTTTCTTTAAAATAATGAATGAAAGACTAAAATGTTATTAAAAGGTTGTTGAGACTATTTCTCTGCCTGTAAGGATAAATGTTCTACTGATATACTTTCCTCTTTTTGTATTTTTATAGGAAGAGACATTATTTTTAGCTTTTTATATTATGATTTAATACACTAAAAGCTACTTCTCCTACTCCTGTTTTCTTTGTGGGTTTTATTTAATACTGTTTACATTGACATAACAGTGTATTTTTGCTGTCAGTGGAATCAGTTGGTATGGCAACACTTAATTTCCTGAAAAAATGCTTGTCAAGATCATTGTGCTGAAAGTAGTAGTGGAACATTGTAGCAGTATGAATCATCACCACCCCAACAACAGCAGTGACAAAATATTATAACAATAATAATAGTAATAGCAATAAAACAATCCACCACATCTGACAATGAGATTTAGAATGCTGAGTCTTGAATCAGCTATCATAAGACTCCAACTTGATACTAAGATTTCCTTCTTTTTTTTTTTTTTTTTTATCTTTCTTTCTTTTTTTTTTTTTTATTTATTTATTTTTTTTTTTATTTAAATTTTTAATTTAAGAAAGGATTAGTGAACAAAAGCATAAGGTAGGAGGGGTACAACTCCACACAATTCCCACCACCCAATCCCCATAACCCACCCTCTCCCATGATAGCCTTCCCATTCTCTAGCCCTCTGGGAGCATGGACCCAGGGTCGTTGAGGGTTGCAGAAGGATTTCCTTCTTTTTTTTTCATTTCTTTTTATTTATTTATTTTTAATGTATTGCCACCAGGGTTATTGCTGGGGCTTGGTGCCTGCACTATGAATACACTGATCCCAACTACCTTCTTTCTTTCTTTTTCTTTCTTTCTTTCTTTCTTCTTTCTTTCTTTCTCTCTTTCTTTTTTCTCTCTATTATAATTGACAGGATAGAGAGAAATTGAGAAGAGAGAGATAGAGAGGGAGAGAAAGTTAGACAGCTTCCTTTTTTACCACTCCTGAAGCATCTCCCCTGCAGCTGAAGAACTGGGGTTCAAACCTGGGTTCTTGTGCATGGTAATATGTGTGTTCAACTAAGTGTGCCACCACCTGGCCCATCTCTGTGACTTCTTTTCTAACTAAGTAACAGTGGATAAGAATCCTTTCTTTTTTTTTTTTAATTTTTTAAAAAATATTTATTTAATTTATTTATTCCCTTTTGTTGCCCTTGTTGTTTTATTGTTGTAGTTATTATTGTTGTTGTCCTTGTTGGATAGGACAGAGAGAAATGGAGAGAGGAGGGGAAGACAGAGAGGAGGAGAGAAAGATAGACACCTGCAGACCTGCTTCACTGCCTGTGAAGCAACTCCCCTGCACGTGGGGAGCCGGGGTTCGAACCGGGATCCTTATGCCGGTCCTTGTGCTTTGTGCCACTGCGCTTAACCCGCTGCGCTACAGCCTGACTCCCCAAGAATCCTTTCAAGGTGGAATTTGTTATTTAGAAAAGGGAATTAATTGATTAAACTAATAGGGTTATATGCAAATTATAGGATTGGGGAGAGTAAATATATTATGAAATAAAAATGTAAAAAAGGAAAAGAAAAGAAAAGAAAAATTGCACTGAATAGTTTCTAGCACACAGTGTGCTCCTAATGACTGCTTATTTTCTTTCACCACATTGAAGCTTCTTCCAATGCAATAAGATCCACACTCAACCCTGGGTTGCACATACAAGGACCAGGCACATTATCCCTGTGAGCTATTTTGTTATCCCCTCCTGCATCTATTTTCATGATCCCAAGACAAGTTGGACAACTTTTGTAAAGTTTAATTAGAGGAAAATAACAGTATAAACTGATAAGCCAGGGCTAGGTCCACTTAGACTTTTTTCCCTATTTGTTTTGGGGATTGCTTTGTTAATGCTGTGGACCCTCACTTGAGGAGGTCTCAGTCTGCTCAGTAGATTCCTTCCTTAGTTTTCAACTGAGATAAATCAGTCAACTTAAAGCAAGACAGGGTTTTCCCAGAAAGAAAATAGTCCAGACAGTATTTTAAATAGAGTTTGCTAGTGATTTTACACAAAATTATGTACGAGTTCAGTGTTATATGAGAAATAATGTGCTAAAAGTTTGACAGATAAAATTTTATTTAATTTTCAATACAATCATTGGATGTAGGAAATCGTAAAGCAGAAATGTCAATGGCTATTAACTTACTCAATGGTTCCCTGTTACCAAGCAGCTGGCTACAGTTCAAATCTAAACATGCTTATATTCTTCTCAGAATAAAGGAAAAGCATTCTACACCAAGATGGGAGAGGGGTTGGAGAGCCAGATAGAAAAGAGGAAAAACTGTCAAAGAAACATTTCAAAGAAACACAAGCAATTGAATTCATTCCTTTAAAAATATCTCCCAGACTTTCCTTCAGCCTTTCCCTCCTCATTGCTAGCCCAGTTTGAATCAAATTAGAATGTTAAGACCTTGGGATTACGTATTCTAAGGAACTACTAAACTGTGCAGAGATAGCATGTTTACACACACAAACAGCACTGTTTGTTTCCATGTTTTCTAGAATTTAATTCACCAAGAAAGAGTAGTTTTATTTCTACAGCCTATTATTCATGCTACTTTGATTGTTCCTTATTTTTCTCTCTATACTCCCAGTGGTGAAATGTTGTCAGTTTGTATCTATGTATAGACCTACAGACACCATTCACCTTGGTAGATGAAGCTCATGTTGATAATGGAATTATTTTAATACTGAAATTACCCCAAGGAATTCAACAAAATTAGAGTAATGATAGCTTGTTATCACTCAACAGCCTTTTCAATGTGCTGTGTGCTCACTCTGCAATCTTTAAATTCTTTATCTCAGAGATCCAAAGCCATTCTATCTTTCCCATAGTCAGTGGTTCTTCTTGGCCTTCCATTATCTTATGCATTTCTTTCAACATCATTTTATTAAGAAAATGTTGGTTCACAGAATTTTTGCTGTCTCAGGGTACATTTCCACATTTCCCTAGATTTTAAGTATTTTTAAATCACTCAATTCCACCTACCATTTTTGTAACAGGTCTAAAAATATACAACTTGTTGACTATATTTGTATGCTGTGGGCAGTTAAACTATTTATCATTCATATTGCTCATGATCAGCTTCAGAAAATCAACTTTCCTTTGCTGTCACTCCCTACATTCTTCATCCTCAAGGTCCAAAGTCTTAATGCTTTTGTTATTTTTTTTTTTCTCCATATTATCCGAATGATTGTACAGGCACTCAAGTCTCTGAGATCAACCTGGTTTAACTGCTTGGCCACAGTGATTGGTTCCAGGTAGGCATGTAGTTTTTCAACATTCTAGTAGTTTGATTTTGTTTTTTCCTATTTGGGAGAGAAAAGACTTCCTCTTTCCCTCTTGACCTGGAAAGATTTGAGTCTTCAGATGTTGACAGCCATTTTTCCTACATGTGTCCACTAAGAATTAATCCAACATCAAAGAGATCTTTTTTTTTTTTTTTTTTAACCAGAGCACTGCTTATATCTGGTTGATGGTGGTGTAAGGGGTTGAACCTGGGGCTTTAGAGCCTCAGGCAGGATAGTCTCTTTGTATAACCATTATGCTATATCCCCACCCTAAAGAGACTAGATTTGAGAGATAAAGGGCAATGGATTCCTAGTGAGAATGAACTTGTGGGAAAAGTGCTCCTACACCACACTAGGTTTTCCAGGCATGATGTCAATGCATTCCCATATGGCCCAGCACATGATGTTTAATACTGTGAAGTCACTGTCCTGGATTATTCATGATTTTATCTTCAAAACGTAAATGAAGTTCAATGGGACAATAGATTTTTAAAAATATTTCTTATTTATTACCTTTTGTTGCCCTTGTTTTATTGTTGTAAGTTATTATTGTTGTTGTCACTGATGTCCTTGTTGTTGGATAGGACAGAGAGAAATGGAGAGAGGAGGGGAAGACAGAGAGGGGGAGAGGAAGACAGACAGCTGCAGACCTGCTTCATGGCTTGTGAAGTGTCTCCCCCTGCAGGTGGGGAGCCAGGGGCTTGAATTGGGATTCTTACACCTGTCCTTATACTTTGCACTACATGCGCCTAACCTGCTGCACTACTGCCTGACTCCCAGATTTTTTTTTTTCTCCAGGATTATGACTGGGGCTCAGTTGGGGAAACTGACGATCCTTCCTAGCCGAATGAATCCACATGGATCCCAGTCACTTTCAAAGCCAGCAACAAGCAGCTCCTGACAGCTTTCAACCTGACCTGTTGACTGGCTATGGAAGAAGGGCAAATGCTAGAAGAAGAAGTGCCAGCACTACAAATACACTGTTCCTGGCAGCAATTTTTTTTTTAGCCATTGGATAGGACAGAGAGAAATTGAGAGGGGAGGAGAAGATAGAGGAGAGAGAGAGAGAGAGAGAGAGAGAGAGAGAGATGCAGACCTGCTTCCCCAAGCCTCCTGCAGATGGGGAAATGGGGGCTCAAATCAGCATCCTTGTACAGGTCCTTGCACTTTGTACTTTGTGTACTCAACCCATTGCCTTACTGCCTAACCCCAAACAATAGACTATTCAACAGGATAGAACTATGGTTCAAGGGTGGTTCTACCTCTTGTCAACTCCCTGCCTTCCAGTTATTGGGCATTATGCCAGCTCCCCCCTGCTCCATTGCTTAACACTGTAGTCTATTTACATAATCATTGTTTTGTCTGAGACCCACCCTGCCTGCAGAGCATTGGCTTAATCCCCACTGGTTTGAACCTTCACAACAGCTGGAGACCTGCCCTGCCTGCAGGACATTGGTTTAGTCCCCACTGGTTAGATGGAAGCTTGCTATCTTTGCTCTCTTTTCCTTCTTTCCACCCACTCTCCTACCCAGTTACTTTTTTCCGACCTGCCACTTCCATCTCAGAAGATATAGAGGGCAGGTTTTTCTGATCAATAAAGCATTGCATTGCATTCCCACTCAGCCACGAGAGTTCCTGGCTCCTCTCCCACATAGCTGAGTAAGCAGCATCCTAGGTTGACTCCAACTGAGTTCTCTCCCCTGCAACGCAACCCCACACAGAGACACATTCTTTACTGCTTCCTATACCTTGGAGCCTAGCAAACATCCTGCATGCTGCAGCATTAGCTGCTATGCAGTAGCTGCTGTCTACTGCTGAATTCCATAGTGGTGTAGCATGGATGGGGCTTAGGGTAATAGCTGCAATCCACATCACCTTCAGATTCCAGTGAGTACATGAATTCAGTCAAGCAGAGGATTGGTTTGACCAGTGCCCTGAGGTGTTTGTGGGAGAAGCTCAGTTAGTGAACACCCTTTTCTAGACGGGGAGTACAGAGGTATGTTCTGCAATCTATTGATGCATCTTTTGTCCCTGAGTGGAGTCTGCAATGCTTTGGAAGCAGTAATCACTCTTCAATCATGGATTAAGGCTGTAGACAATGTAGGGAGAGGATTTTGACTTCCTTCCAACTGGGCACTACCTCATTATTTTTCATTATGTCTCACACAGTATGCAACTAACTAGCCATGCATGTTACCCCTGGAGTTTTCAATTATATGAAATATTTTTTAATATTTTCTCTTATGCTTAATTAGATTTTTTTTTTCCTTCGAGGCCAAATGAACACCCATTTGTTTACTCTACTTACTTCTGGGTCAGTGGGCACATCTCCAGTTTTGTTCTCTGCCTCACAGATCACCTGTTGCTCAGCTCAACTTCATGCCACATGTTGTTTGTTGCTCTACCCACTCCACTAAGCTGAAGAAGTAGATTTCAGAATTACTCTTAATCCCCTCAACCATAGTTGAAGCTTGGCTCTTTTGAAAATGAGTCTAAAATCTTAAGCATAAAGGTAATATTTTGACATACAATGCAGTAGATCGAATGTAAAAATTAATTCTAGATTGTTAATACTTTCTCTTCACATCCCTGACTTCTCCTGGGAATCGTACCTCACCATCTTTCTCTTCTCAGACCCTTGGCCTGCACCATGTCCCAAGGGCCAGATTAGATCTTTTGGTGGATAAAAATGTTTTATCCCTGAAGTCCACCAGAATTTAAACCCACATTTCCTGAAAGATTCACCTTAGAAAGGTGAATCTTCCTGTTGACTTATTTCACATGAGCAACAAGGGCAAAATAAGAAAGAAAAAAAAAAGATACTGACTCTTCCGTTTTCTTGAGGTTTATTTGCTTATTTTATGAGAGATAAGAGTTCCTCTCTCCATTAGATGTGGTGCTACTGATCAAATTTGTGCCTCATGCATACAATTCTTGTGTTTTTCTTGTTTAGTCACCCCCTCCCCCTCATACTCATAGACTCAGATGATAATGATAATGTATGTTTTGTTATCTCTGGGGTTTCTTTCACCATTCCAGGCTGAGGTTTTCTTTTTCTTTTTCTTTGTGAAGAGAGAGGGAGAGAGGGAGAAAGAGGGAGGGAGGGAGGGAGGAAATGAGGGAGAGAGAGAGAGAAAGAGAGAGAGACTGAGAGAGAGAGAGGAGGGGAAGATACCATACATCAAAGCTTCCTCTAGTATAGTGAGAGTTAGACTCAAGCCTGGGTTGTGTACATGGCAAAGCAGGTGCACAATCCAGGTTAACTATTTTACTGGCCCTGGACAGATTTGTAGCCAACAAAATTTTAGAACTATGCTAGCAATTTATCCACATGGCACATAGTCACATGGCACACGTTACAATGACATTAAAGATGTAGATATTCTTGTTTTCAACAGTTCAATACTTTTGAAAATAGGAAAGTATAGACCAGTCTCATTAACATAGATGTAACCAGTCTTCATGACATGTCAGCTAAAGAATTTAAGGT
Source organism: Erinaceus europaeus (assembly GCF_950295315.1). Classification (NCBI taxonomy): domain Eukaryota; kingdom Metazoa; phylum Chordata; class Mammalia; order Eulipotyphla; family Erinaceidae; genus Erinaceus; species Erinaceus europaeus. The sequence continues at coordinate 142,767,416 of NC_080163.1, read as the reverse complement.
TGTTAGTACCAAATAAGACTTATTGAATGATGCTGCAGTGATTCAATTTTAGAACCTCTAATGTAATTTACAATATTAAATACTTAGAGGAGAAAAATTATATTATCCTCCCAAGATATCCAGAAAAGTTAGACTGAAATTTAGTATCCATTTATGATTTAAAATAAAACAAAAACAAACTTTTAAGAGACTAGCCATCAAAGAGAACTCCACAACCCTGAAAATGATGACTGTTGAGTATTTAGAAGCTTTTTCCAAAGGACCAAGGTGTAGATTTCCATGAAAGAAAGAATAAAATGCTCATTGATATTTCAGTTGTTGAACATTGAAGGGCATGAACATTTACATATAACTTATGGTTAGGTATGAGATCAAAATAAAAATATACAAACTAGTAGAATGCTGCCCTATATCTAAGAAAAAGAGATGGGGGGGGGGTCGGGCGGTGGCGCAGTGGGTTAAGCACATGTGGCACAAAGCGCAGAGACCAGCTTAAGGATCCCAGTTCGAACCCCCGGCTCCCCACCTGCAGGGAAGTCACTTCACAGGCAGTGAAGCAGGTCTGCAGGTGTCTATCTTTCTCTCCCCATATCTGTCTTCCCCTCCTCTCTCCATTTCTCTCTGTCCTGTCCAACAACGAACAACATCAATAATGGCAATAATAATAACCACAAGGAGGCTACAACAACAAGGGCAACAAAAGGGGGGAAAAATGGCCTCCAGGAGCGGTGGATTCATGGTGCAGGCACCGAGCCCAGCAATAACCCTGGAGGGGGAAAAAAATTATAAAAAAAAAGAAAGAAAAAGAGATTAGAAAATATATCTTTTAAATATTTACCAGAACAGGACAGAGACAGTATAGCTGTTATATAGGAAATTTTTATATATTGGACACCAAATACCTAAGACCTACAGGACCCAGGTTCAATCTTTGATGCCACCATAAGCCAGAATTCAGTAATGTTCTGGTCTCTCATTCTCAAAAATCAATCAATCTTTAAAATATAAATATATTCAGTGCCACATTTATGTATAATGCTATGCGAAATTTATAAAAATATATTGAAGAGCACAGAATAAGACCAAAGCAAAAGATGACCTATACTATTGTAACAGGTAGGAAAAAGTGCTATTTTAAATTTATCAAATTTTCTTAAATTAGTGTTTACTTCATTAAATAATATCAGTCTCCAAATGGTATTTTTTTTATTTAAGAAATGAATAAGGTTATGTGAAAATAAGCATAAATAATAGAAAAGAAACAAAAAAGGGGAGGATCACTCTAGTAAGTAACAGAATTTAGCATGAGATTGTAATAATTATTCCAGAGTAATGTTAAATACAAATGGACACATAGGTCAGTCTATCTATGCACCAATGTTATACTACTGTAATTAGAATGTCCTCAAAATGTATGAATGGGAGCTTGTTATACTTCACAAGTAGTTTTATAATAAGTAGTTTAATACCATTCACTCCAATTTTGAGAAATTATTGTCCATGTAAAATATCAAAAGACTTAGTTAATTGAATCACACAGGATGCACACAAAGTTAACTTCCAGAAAGATATAATATTAAGTCGTTAGATGTCATTAATACACATGTAAAATTACAAGAAGTAGCAGCAAGGCCAACGAGTGGCATACCCTGTTGAGCACACTTGTTACCTCATGTAATAACCTAGACTCAAGCCCCTGGTTCCCACCTGCTGGGAGAAAGCTCCATGAGTGGTGAAACTGAAGGTATCTCTCTGTGTCTCCATCTCTAAAAAACCCTTACCCCTCTCAATTTTTCTCTGTCCTAGCAAGTAAAAAGGAAAGGAAAAGCAGAAAGAAAAAAATGGTTCCTGAGAATGGTGTATTTGTAATTCAGACACTAAGTCTCAGTGATAACTCTAGCGGAAAAAGAAAAGAAACGGACCAGAGATATAACTTACTGGATGGGGTGCATGCTTTGTCATATGCAGCTCATGCTTGAGCCCTGACATCACATGATAGTATTACAATCCCATTGGGGGAAGCACTGCTGCTGTGGTATATCTTCCTCTTTGTCTCTGTTTCTCTTCCTGTCTGGATGAAAAGTTGACCAGAGAATAGTGAAATCATGCATATGGCTCCAGTTAATCACATAGAAAAGCAATACAAAAAAGCAAATAAAACAAGACAAGAACAAGAAACAATCCCCAGCAAACTAGCTCACTTGGATAGTGTGCTTGTTTTGCCATGATCACAATCCAGGTTTGAGCGTGGCCTCCACTGCAGTAGAGGAGGAATAGGTCCTATGGTGTTATGCCTCCTATGTCTCTTTCTTTCTCTACCAGAAAAAGTTGACTAAGAGTGATAAACCCTTGGCTATGAGTAAAAAGGAGAAAGAAAGAAAGAAAGAAAAAAGAAAGAAAGAAAGAAAGAAAGAAAGAAAGAAAGAAAGAAAGGAAGGAAGGAAGGAAGGAAGGAAGAAAGAAAGAAAGAAAGAAGGAGAGAGAGAGAGAAAGAGGGAAAGGAAAAAACGAAAACAAAGAGAGAAAGAAACTTAAATATGGGAGCTCCAGTGGCGCAATCGGTTAGTGCGCGGTACTTATACAGAAACTTAAATATGCTAAATATAATTGTAGGGACACACATATGGACTTAAAATGTGAAAACATCATAGGAAGAATTCTTGTCAACTTCAGGACTCTGAGCAGAGGATGAAATAAGGTAAGTGGGTCTTTAACTTGCATTGCTATTTTTTTTCCAAATCTTTCTTTTTTTTAATAATTTATTTCTTTATTGGGGAATTAATGTTTTACATTCAACAGTAAATACAATAGTTTGTACATGCATAACATTCCCCAGATTCCCATTTAACAATACAACCCCCACTATGTCATTCATCATCTTTCATGGACTTACGTATACTATATTGTGATATTAAACATTTATTCACTGATGTGTAAAGAAAAAAACAAACAAACAAATATTTCTTAATATGTGCAGTGTTGTAGAATATTAGCAATTTAATCATGTGGTTAGTATAGTAATAACTATTTTTTTGCTTTTCTATATGTTGAGATACCCTATAATTTAAGAAAAATAAGCAATTATAGTGGGATAGGTTAGTCACCTTGCATTTAGTCAATGAAATCCACTATCTTAGTGGAATAAAGCAGGTGAAAAAAAGACATGTAAACACTTTTTTCCAGAGCACTGCTTAGCTCTGGCTTATGATGGTGTGAGGGACTGAACCTGGGACTTTGAAGCCTCAGGCATGAGAGTCTCTTTGCATAACTATTATGCTATCTACTCCAACCCTAAATACTTCAATAAATGTAGTAAAAGCTTCTGTTGAAAAGTCATGATACATGAGAAATCTATCAAAATTATAAACATAGATAAATACTCTAAACTGATAAAAGAGATTAAACAAACTACAGTTTACTACAGTAGTTAAATTTACAGTACCATAAATGGAGGACAATGTGTATACTTTTTGTTATATTTTCTTAGCAGTTTCTTGTGCTAACTTATTTTTATTGTAAAAATAGAGTATATGCGTATATACACACAAAATATAAAAATATGTGTTAATCAGCTATATGTGAGCAAGAATCCTAGTCAACAGAGAGCTAGATGTTAGTGGTTATTTTAAGGGAAGTCGGCAAATCGAGGCAGTTGGCATTATTGACTGCATGGGATTTGGCACACCAGGCCCATACATTGTTCAAGAGCCAACTATATAAAAAAAGACTAATAAGAAAATAGGATGTGGGAGATTTGCATGACCACAAAAAATAGAAATCAGCAGCTTCAATACATCTCTGGTGTGCTTGTCTGGTACTCAAGATGTTCTGTTACTGTGAATTTCAGGGGAAATTTCATGTCATGTTCCTGTTATGCCAGTGAACTCCACCTAAGCTGGCATATTTTCTGCCTAATTGCAAAGGTGCATAAAAACAGAAGAAAATATCTTCATTGCTTAGAAGGTGTAGGGCTACATTTTTTAATAGTATAGTCGTGGAATCTTGTTTTAAATCAGGCAGGGCCCAGAGTGAGCAGTTATGAAATATTCCATCCAACCAGGAAATACATTTTACCATCTCCACAACCCTAGTGAAAACTTCATTGGGACTTTCTAAATTGGCATTTTTACCTGTTTGTCTTTCTTTCACTTTTGCCTATTTTGAATCATATATATATGTAGAGAGAGATGTATATATTCATATATATATATATATATTGAATCATATATATATATTCCATAAAAATATTGGAAAATTTTATACATTTTTTAAATATTTATTTACTCCTTTATGTTGCCCTTTTTTTTTTTTTATTGTTGTAGTTATTATTATTGTTACCAAGGCTGTCCTTGTTGTTGGATAGGACAGAGAGAAACCAAGAGGGGGGGAAGACAGAGGGGGGAGAGAAAGATAGACACCTGCAGAACTGCTTCACTGCCTGTGAAGCAACTCCCCTGCAGGTGGGGAGCCGGGGGCTCGAACTGACATCTTTATGCTGGTCCTTGAGCTTAACCCACTGTGCTACCGCCCGACTCCCGATACATCATTTTTAAAGAAGTCTTGTCTTTAATTGTGTTATTTACTTATTTTTCTTATATTTGATATGTCAGAGAGAAATGGAATGAAAAGGGAGGAATAAGGAGAGAGGAGAGATATCTATAGCACTGCTTCACCACTCATGAAACATTCTTCCCACCTCCCCCCCCCAGCAAGTGGGGACCTGGGGCTTAAATCCAGTCCTTGAACAGGGTAATATTTGCCCCGATATACCTTTCCTTCCCTTCCCCAGGGTATTTACCAAAAATATTATTGATTCTGACTCAGCATATAGTCCTTCTGTCTACATTCACCTGCGTAGCCACTGCTCTCTGAATGAGCAAAGCAACCTTCATGTCTCTCCGCTTCCATTCTTGTTCATATCCAGGCCAATCTTTGTGCTGTCCAGAATCAAAGCTCCACAGTGAAGCTGAGTTTGGCTTGGCATTCTGGGGTTATAAGTCATCAGCAGTCTCTATTATCCAAAGTAAAGGTTTCCAGGAGGTCACCTGTACACCATGGTCATTGGACTCTTGTCGGATTTTAGCCTACCTTTTTGTAGTTTCTGTTTGATCCTCTGTTGGTATCCAAATGCTTTTGATTCTGGAGTGGTTTTTTTTTTTCTCTTTCTTCCTGGCAGAGACAGAGAGAAATGTATAGAGAGAAGTTGAGAACAGGGTAAAGAGAACAAAGAGTTACCTGTAGTACTGCTTCACAGATACAGGTGAGGACCAGGGATTTAGACTTGGGTCCTAGCACAAGGTAATTTATGCATTGTGCTGGGTGTGCCACAGTGTAATACCAAAACATTTGAGTTTTTAACCCTGAGTCTATGGGCTTTTGCCTATGGTATTATTGTTAATGAAGGGTGTATGACTCATTAAAGTCCTTTAAGTCTCACCGCAAATGCCTTCTCAGGATACAACTTCTGCCACTTCATCCAAAAGGAAAGTGAAATAGCATTATCATTTATCTATTTTCTCTCTTTGGGATAAGGCTTTACAAACTTGATTACTTATTTTTTTTCCATCTGGGATGTTATTCTTACTATACTTTAATGGAGGAGCAAGGAAGAAGCACTTCCTTCTTTGTTTATTCATACCCCCATTGTGCAAGGATGTCTGATTCAGCAAGTATCATTTGAATGAATGAGTGAGTGAGTGAGTGAGTGAGTGAGTGAGTGAGTGAGTGAGTGAGTGGTAATGAATGAAATCAGAGAGTCTGAATGATTAGTTTTCCATTCTATACTTGTATTCATTATTGAAATTGAAGTGTTGAGTCCAGGTTCATCTATTTAACCAATACAATCCAACTATCATATCTGTTTTCACTCTATCACACATGTTTAAATCCACAGTTAGAGGAGACAAACTCTTCCTAACAAGGAATGTGGGACTTGATATAGGGCTCATTCTTCATTTATTTTACTATTTTGTTATTATTATTTTTATTGTCACCAGGGTTATCGCTGGGGCTAAGTGCTAGAAATCCACCACTGCTGATAACCATTTTTCCTTTTTATTATTTATTTTTTTTAATTTTTTACTTATAAAAAGGAAACATTGACAATACCATAGGATAAGAGGGGTACAACTCCACACAATTCCCACCACCAGAACTTTATATCCCATCCCCTCCCCTGATAGTTTTCCTATTCTTTAACCCTCTGGGAGTATGGACCCAAGGTCATTGTGGGATGCAGAAGGTGGAAGGTCTGGCTTCTGTAATTGCTAACCTGCTGAATATGGGCATTGACAGTTCAATCCATACTCCCAGTCTGTCTGTCTCTCTTTCCCTAGTGGGGAAGGACTCTGGGGAAGCAGAGCTCTAGGACACATTGGTGGGGTTGTCTGTCCAGGGAAGGTTGGTCATATCCTGCTAGCATCTGGAACATGGTGGTTGGCAAGAGAGTTAACATACAAAGCCAAACAAATTGTTGACCAGTCATGGACCTAAGGGCTGGAATAGTGCAGATAAAGAGTTGGGGAGGGGGCTCCATTTTGTAGATAGCTAGTAGGCATATTTTAGTTAAGTCCCAAAGGGTCTGTGGCTATACTAGTTTGTTTTATTTTTTTTTCCTTTTTCTCTTTGCCCCTGACCCTGAAATCTGATATGCCAGTGGATCCAAGGTATTGTCTGGGTAGATAATGCCATGGGTGGAAAAAGGACCAGAAATCTGGATCAGTGAAGAGAGTAGCTCCCAAATATGGGAAAGGGGTATAAATATTGTTGACTGTAAACCCCATCAATTTGATGTGATCTGGGATCCATAATTAGCTTAGTAGCCTGTGTGAACACTGCATCCCTCTAGATCTGAGCTCACATTCTGTGGTCATGAGTAGGAACATTCCAAGCTGCCCCAATATCAGCCCATCATCCTCAAGTGGAGCATAGAGTAAGGGAGGATGGAACATTCTCTACCACTGTTGATCCAATTTGAGGGCAAGGTCCTATGAGAGCCCACAAAGGAATCTATTGTGTTGTTCCTGATAGAAATGACCAGTAACAATGGAGAGAGGGATTTATTCAAGTTCTAGGCACATCAAATCTGTTTGGGAATCTCAGGACTCCCCAATTAGGGCCCCAGCTGATGGAATGGCCTGGTAGTGATTAAAGAGTCATCGTTAAAGTATGACAGTCTCTTGCCCAGCTTTTAAAGTCCTTGCTTTGATAAGTTTAGCATTGGAGTGATTTAGAGAACTCTAATAGGAAGTAGGTGAGGAGGATATCTAAGTGGACACTATTTCATTATGAACTTGATACTGACTCGCTACAGACTATTGTATATTTTTGCTTTCAGGTATATATTTTGCCCTAATTTATGGATACAATTGAACATATGCTCTATGTTATGGGACCTGGTCTATATCTAGGTTTTCCCAACAAAGTGATATCTATATCACTTTGTTGGGAAGTGAACCTCCTGGAATGGAATTAGAGAATACCATGAAAGGAATGGTCTCACCTGAGTGATGAGGGTGAAGGGTTGGCATTGCGTTGCCTGACATCTCTGGACACAGTCTGAAGTGAAGCATGCTGAGATGGCACTCATTGCATTGATTAGGTTGGGATCAACAGATGCAATATCATTTGGTAAGAGTTGAGAGAAGCATGCAGGAAAGTGAGCCCCATCCCAGAGGTTCCAGGATTGGGGGAAATATAGGCTCTATAGATGAAGCAGGAGGTTCTTGCTGTCTTAGGGTTTAAGAAGACAATAGATACTTATTGCTATAATTACATTGTTTGGCAAGTGGGTTAACTTTGAAAAATCCTTTGTTAGGATTTGCTGTATCATACACGCCATCACCATATTTTATGTCCTTTGACATTATTTGTATACAGCTATGCCACTGGTTGCTTTTGCTCTCCCTGGACTAGGCTTTTAAGAGAGTCAACATATCAAAGACTCAGCCTATGTATTAAAAAGACTCAGTCTAGGGGCTGGGTGGTGGCGCACCTGGTTGAGCGCACATGTTACAATGCTTAAGGACCCAGGTTCAAGTCCTCGGTCCCCACCTGCAGGGGGAAAGCTTCATGAGTGGTGAAGCAGTGCTACAGGTGTCTCTCTGTCTCTCTTCCTCTCTATCCCTCCCCCCTTCCCTCTTGATTTCTGGTTGTCTCTATCAAATAAATAAAGATAATAAAAATTTTTTTAAAAAAGACTGTGCTTTAAAAAGTTTGAGACATTCAAAAAGATCTGTGTACACATATGTTCTTGGCAGCACAATTTGTAATAGCCAAAACCTGGAAGCAACCCAGGTGTCCAACAACAGATGAGTGGCTGAGCAAGTTGTGGTATATATACACAATGGAATACTACTCAGCTGTAAAAAATGGTGACTTCACCGTTTTCAGCCGATCTTGGATGGACCTTGAAAAAATCATGTTGAGTGAAATAAGTCAGAAACAGAAGGATGAATATGGGATGATCTCACTCTCAGGCCGAAGTTGAAAAACAAGATTAGAAAAGAAAACACAAGTCGAACCTGAAATGGAATTGGAGTATTACACCAAAGTAAAAGACTACAGGTCCATGAAAAATGATGAATTAAATAGTGGGGGTTGTATTGCTAAATGGGAATCTGGGGAATGTTATGCATGTAAAAAAAAAAAAAAAAGAAGTAGAAACGCAAAGCAGAAATTGACTGAGTTTGGAGTATGGCACCAAAGTAAGAAAGCAGAAGTATACTAGAGTTTGCAGTGAGTACCTCCCTAATACTACCTTTCCACTTTTCCAAGCTTTGGGTCCATGATTGCACAACAATTTGTTTGGCTTTGTATGTTAACTCTCTTTTCAGTCACCAGGTTCCAGGTGTCATCAGGATGCCGGCCAGACTTCCCTGGATTGAAGACACCACCAATGTGTCCTGGAGCTCAGCTTCCCCAGAGACCCATCCTACTAGGGAAAGAGAGAGGCAGACTGGGAGTATGGACCGACCAGTCAACGCCCATGTTCAGCGAGGAAGCAATTACAGAAGCCAGACCTTCTACCTTCTGCATCCCACAATGACCCTGGGTCCATGCTCCCAGAGGGATAGAGAATGGGAAAGCTATCAGGGGAGGGGGTGGGATATGGAGATTGGGCGGTGGGAATTGTATGGAGTTGTACCCCTCCTACCCTATGGTTTTGTTAATTAATCCTTTCTTAAATAAAAAATTAAAAATTAAAAAAAAAAAAATGTAGGTGCTCGGGCCTGGGTGGTGGCGCACCTGGTTGAGTGCACATGTTACAGTGCACAAGGACCCAGGTTCGAGCCCCCGGTCCTCACCTGCAGGGGAAAAGCTTTGCAAGTGGTGAAGCAGGGCTGCAGGTGTCTCTCTGTGTCTCTCCCTCTCTGTCTCCCCCTTCCTCTCGACTTCTGGCTGTCTCTATCCAATAAATAAATAAAGATAATAAATAAAAAAATAAATAAAAATAAAAATAAATAAATAAATAAATAAAGGGAAAAAAAGAAAAAAAAAGTTTGAGACATTCAATCAGTTTTCCCCCTCTCATATTGCTTAAATAGTGCTCTATATGACTACAAATTAATAGGAGTGTGCATAAACACCATTCCCACCACCAAAAGACTGCATATCCACCCTCACCCTCAACCCAGATTTTTTACTTTGGTGCCCTACTACAAATTTAGTCAGATCCTGCATTGAGTTTCCCTTTCTGTTATTCTTTCTCAACTTCTGTTTATGAGTGGGATCATCCCATACTCATCTTTGTCTTTCTGACTTAGCTCACTTAACATAATTCCTTCTAGCTCCATCCAAGATGGGTCAGAGAAGGTGGGTTCATTTTTATTAATAGCTACATAGTTTTCCATTGTGTATATATACCACAGCTTTCTCAGCCACTCATCTGTTGTTGGGCACCTGGGTTTTTATTATTTGATACCACAAAGAGAAGTTGAGAGGGGAGTGGGAGAGAGAGAAGGAAAGAGGAAGATAGACACATGAAGATCTGCTTCAGCTCTCATGAAGCATCCTCACTGCAGGTGGGGGACGGGGACTCGAATCAGGACCCCTGTACATGGTAATGTGTGAACTTAACTAGGTGTGCCACTGGCTAGCCCCCAATAGGGCATATTCTTAAAGAATGTCAGGGAGCAGAAGGTACAAAAAGCTTTGAGCAGTTATCATTTTCCTTGAGCTGCGTTACAAGAGTAAAGTAAGAATTCTTGCTTCTATTTGAAAGAAGAGGCACCTGAAAAAAATGGTCATGCAAGTTGCCCCAAACCTCTTAGTTACAGACTAACAAAGCTGTGTTTCATACCCAGGCAAAGCATAATTCATAATGCACTTGGAGTGTTGTTGTGTGCAGGCTGCAGAGAAGAGAGAGAGGAGGGGTCTGGAGCGAAGAGGAAACACAAATCTTTTTTTGCGCTGGCACCTCAGAGTTGGGTGCTAGAGAAGCAGGTTGGGCCACGTGGAGGTAGCAAAAATGGCCACCTCACGCAGTAACCTTTCCTGCGTCTGAACACCGGAGTGAAGTGCTGGCAAGAGAGTGAGGTGCGGAAGAAGAAAGGCTTTTATAGGAGCAGCTTTCACGAGAATGGGAAGGGGGAGGAGTAACCATAGCACTCCAGGATAGGATAATAACTCTCGTGAGAATGGGAGGAGGGAGGAGTAACCAAAGCATTCCAGATATTGCGGGGATATAGACAATGCCCTGAGGGCACAACATGGCTGAACAGGCACTCCGAGAATGTCCCAACTCTTGCGGGAACTAGCAGTAGCCTGAGGGGACAACATGGCAGATATGACTGCATCGGCACAATCTCCCAGCATCGGAGAGTCTCTATGGGTGCAAATACTAACAACTGTAACATTAATAATAACAATGATAATGTTTATTACTCTTTTTATGTTTATTTATTTATTGGATAGAAGTCCAGAGAGAAGGGGATGATAAAGAGTAAAAGAAACATAGACAGCAATATTTCGTCACTCGTGAAGCTTTCCCCCTGCAGGTGGGGACCAGGGACTCGAACCTGGGTTCTTGTGCACTGTAACATGTGAGCTCAACCAGGTGTGCCACCGCCCAGCCCCTCCTGTTTATTACTCTTAGCACTTAATATGTTAGGTTCATCATAACACTATGAAAGATGCATTGTACATATCATTTCATTTATCAAAGTAAGATATTTAATTCTCAACATAACTATGTTATTTAGTAGCTATATTTTTATCTGCAGATATGAATACTGAGAATCAGAAAGTTGCCTGTAGCAATCAATAAGTGATAGAACCATTGTTTAACGTTGTTTAACATATGCCTTTCAGTCTCTTCTTTTTCTTCTACATTAGTCTATGTAAACTAGACTAGAAATTCACCAGATTTCTCAGAACAGTATGGAATTTGAAGTCAGAGATGTTAAACTAAGTTCGGTTGTTAAGTCATCATATGATACTTGGATGAGCCCTTTTTTCATTCTCTCTCTCTCTCTGTCTCTCTCCTTCCCCTTCTTCCTATATTTTTATTGGTATCAGGGTTATTACTAGGGCTCTGTGCCTGCATAATGAATCCACCAATCACAGAAGATTTTTTTTGTTTCTATTGTCCTTTTTTTTTCATTTTTGATAGAGAGAAAATAAATGAGGGGGAGGGGGAGATATTGAGGAATATTGAGGAGAGATATCTGTAGCACTGTTTCACATTTATGAAGCTTCCCCACTGCATGTTCAGACTGGGAATTTGAAGCCCAGTCCTTGTACATGATGACATATATGCTTTACCTAGTGCCTCACCTCCTGGCCCCAAGTCCTTTCATCTTCCTAATTTGATGTGGGGCTGGCCAAATTCTACCTCAATTCCTACTGTAGTATTCTTCCCCACTACTTACAAAACAGAAAGTTGTCAACTGGTAAACTTTCCAGTTGTGCTCTTTCATATGAAATCATTTGATTTAAACACTGATAATAAGGGCCATCAAGATAACTCACCTCTTTGGAACAGATTTGGTGTATTGCACCAAAGTAAAGGACTTTGGGGTTGGAAGGCATGTTCAGGTCCTAGAACACGATTATGGATGAGTACCTAGGTGGGGGTTCAGAGTGTTATGTGGAAAACTGAGAAATGTTACATATGTACAAACTAGTATATTTTACTGTCAACTATAAACCAACCATTTATAGCCTCAATAAAATAAAACCTTTTTTTAAAAAATGATAGCTCACCTGGATAGTGGGCCTTCTTTACTGTGCTTTAACCTGCCCAACCCAGGCTCAAGTCCAGCCCCCAACACCATGCTGGAGGAAGTTTTGGTACTGAGTTTTCATTTCTTCTCTCCTTCTCTCCCTCTGTCTCTGTTTCTATCTATCTGAAAGAGTCCATCCAGAGCAACAAAGCCTAGGTGACTACAAAAATACATATAAGGGGGCCGGGTGGTGGCACACTGTTGTTAAAATTTCAGAGGCTCTTGCCGGCCGGGCTAGCTTCACGGGCAGGTAACAGAGACGCGGAGACAATGGCTGGGCAGGGAAGCTGTATTTCTTTATTCAGGAACAACGATTCATAAACTAAACCAAACTAATGACCAAACAGAACTCTGCTTTCTCTTTGCAGCGGCACAAGCACTCTCTCTTACTCTCAAACTCAGGAACCCTCTCTCTCTTCCTCTGCAACTCTGGAACTCTGGCGGGTTTCCTTGGGGCGGGGCCAAGTGGGCCCACGAAATTAGCAGGCCTGATCTAATTCTCTTGGCAGGGGAGAACTAGAACCCAATGTAAAGCATACAACAATTCCCCCTTTTCTTTTAACTAAATGGCTACAGTATCAAGGGTGTGGGGTGAACAGAAACATATATCATACAGGCATTTTTTAAAAAGAAACTGGCACAAACATGGAGAAACATGCAAGCAAATAACAAGAACCAGTGTACTGCCAAGGGAAGGCCTAAGGGGGCCATATCTGCCTCTGTGAGCTAAACTTTATCAGCTTAAAAAAAACATTTCTTGCCTCTGGGGGGCTACTTGCCTCGACGGGCATTTGCATGGGGGTGGGGAACGGCCTAGAGTCCCGAAGGCAGCTGGCTGCAATTTACTTACTATGAAACAAAACTTGTTATTAGCATATCTACTGCACGATCCAACGTTTCTAATAGAGAAGGAATTTGAGACTTTTACATATCAACAACGTCCTTTAACCTTTTGTTACACCCATTCAAGATGGAGACACACCCTAGGTGTGGGCCGGAGAGGAAACCTCAGGCATGAGAATAATTAGCATAGCCATTGTGCAATCTACCATTTCTAATAGAGAAGGTAATGGAGAGTTTTACATATCAACAAGTCTATTTAACCTTTTGTTTAGACCAACTTAGTTAAAATATATTGCTTGTTAACTAATTTTTACCTTAGACTTTAAATGTAAGTTAATTTTATCTTTATGAGAATTATGTTGAAAAGCTTTTTCATTTAACTTTGACTAGTAAGAATTTAGCCTTAAAGTTACTGTTTACCAAACTTTAAACATACACATAAACATGGTCATTAATACACAAGGAGAGAAACCTTTGTTACAAAGACATGTCATTTTAAACACGAATTTAGATATGTACTGTCTTAGTTGTTGGGGGGGGGGGGTTTCACCATCCGGAGGTGGCTTCCCGCGCAGCTTCACTTCTAGGAATTGCAGGTTGCGATCTCTGCGCAAATCTCTGTGTACTCCAGCTTGTCTGTCTTCAGACCGGACCGGCGGCTGGAGATCTCGTGTGCCCAGTTTCAGCAGGGAGCCCGGGGGTCCGGGAGGCCCGGGATGGTTCCAGAATTCATAGCAAGAGGGCAGGCGGGCCAGGCTTGTAGAAGGTGTGGGCCTAGGTTCCCAGGGGTGGCGGCCATGATAGGCTGCTGCTGCCCTGCCCCATGGCTCTGCCATGTCTGCTGCCCTGCTCGCAGTGGCCGAGCAGTGTGGAGGGATCACACGTCCAGTGCCCTGCGCCACGCGGTGGAGAGCCGGCTCCTGTGGGCTGGCCTCGGGCTCTTGCATGTTGGCATCGGGCTCCAGCGTGTTGGCATCGGGCTCCAGCGTGCTGGCGTCGGCCTCCTGTGGGTTGCGGGGCTGCGGGGCTGCGGGGCTGCGGGAGCAGTGCGCGGGGTTGTCTGGGCGCAGCCAGCTGGCTGGCTGTTTAACCAGGTGGAAACGGCAGCTCTGTGCCTCGCCTCCCTCCCGCTGGCTCTTCCCGCTGGCTGTTCTGAGTTCGCCCGAGCGAGTGGAAACCACAGAGTGGTCCAGAGATAAATGTTCCACAAACAACAAAACAGTCTCATGAAGAAAGAGCAGAGGCCTTTGGAGATCTCTTCACAAGCAGAAGAGAAGGCCATAGTGCATAGGTAGCCAAATTTTCTTTACTTATCTGAGAGATGCGCAGGTCAGGTCCACGTGGGCGCCATTTGTTGTTAAAATTTCGGAGGCTCTTGCCGGCCAGGCTAGCTTCACGGGTGGGTAACAGAGACGCGGAGACAACGGCTGGGCAGGGAAGCTGTATTTCTTTATTCAGGAACAACGATTCATAAACTAAACCAAACTAATGACCAAACAGAACTCTGCTGTCTCTTTGCGGCGGCACAAGCACTCTCTCTTACTCTCAAACTCAGGAACCCTCTCTCTCTTCCTCTGCAACTCTGGAACTCTGGCGGGTTTCCTTGGGGCGGGCCAAGCGGGCCCGCAAAATTAGCAGGCCTGATCTAATTCTCTTGGCGGGGGAGAACTAGAACCCAATGTAAAGCATACAACAGCACACCTGGTTGAGCGCACATGTTACAATGCAAAAGGACCTAAATTCAAGTCCATGGTTCCTACCTGCAGGGGGGAAGCTTTGTGAGTGGTGAAGCAGGATTGCATGTGTCTCTCTGTCTCTTTCCCTCTCTATGTCCCCCCTACCCTCTCAATTTTTAGCTGTCTCTATTCAACAAATAAATAAAGATAGTTTTTAAAAAGGGTTTTAAAAATATATATACGCAGATAAGCACTAATCGTGAAAGCAAATCTACACTGGATTTATGTTACAGAAATACATAGGGCAGGACATCTTTTGGAGGAAAAGCAAGAGACTACTCAAGATTCATTTACTATCACTCCAGTGAGGGGAGCGGGCGACTCCTTTGTTCATCCTATGTGCTGTTCACTGGGGTCTGTAATGAACAGAAGGCAAAAACAAAAGCAAAACACCCAAACCTAGAGCTGAGAACATAATTACATGAAATTAAAAAGGAGGCACAGTCCAAATTAAAGCAAAAGCCTTAGGCTGATATACAAATGGATGACTATCAGCAAATCTCTTGTGCCAACAAGAAAATAGCCAGTGAGAGAAAACTTCTTACTGTTAAAATAAAAATTTAAAAAAATAAGTAAATAAATAAATGTGGGAGATAGTGCCTGAGGGGGTGGCATCCAGGATTGTTTAATTCCTCGTGGGACTACTCAGATTAGACAGGGTGGTGACAGCAGGTGCTAACAGGTGCTGCAGGGTAGACTAACAGGTGCTGCAGGGTAGGTAGTTTCCAGGCCTGTGCTGTGTGTCACTTCATTCAGTTTTCACAAAGTTTCATGAAATAGGTGTCATTACTATTGTCATTTGCAGATGAACAAATGGATTTAAAGGCTAAAAATCTTGTCCAGACTATATATGTCATTAGTTGCACAGCCTAGATCCAGAATCTGGTTGTCCTCATTCTGAGCCTGTGTTGTGGCAGATTAAGGGTAATCCTTGTACCTGAGTCTAAGGCAGACCAGGGGAAACCCTCTTCATTCATGATAAGTCCATGAGTTTGACTCCAATGGACAAATTTTTCACCTTAATCTCTCTTTTCCCTTCTCAAACCCACATATAATACTGCCTTTATCTAATTTTTATTTTAAAAATTAATAAAGATTTATTTACTAAAATTATAGAGAAAAGGTGAAAGAGAGAGAACGAGAACACCACAGCATCACTCTGGCACATGTAATGCTGAAGTTCTAACTTTGGCACTCATGATTTTAAGTTCAATGTTCTTGTCAGTATGCTATCACCTGAGTGTAGTAACTACTTCTACCCAGTCATTGTTCTCTCTAAATAAATGTGGTATATATTCCTTACACCATACATGAAATTCTTTGTTTGGATATGGCTCACCTACTGATTGATTAGTCTTCAAAATTTTTCAGGATGTGTACTGCAATGTCAAGTTCCTCAGTGCTGAGCACATAGAGGGTTTGGTGTCAAGGATGGGGTGTGGCTTGATATGTGGTAAACACTACAAAGGGATGTATAGTGTAGTGAGGAAGCTGTGTGGGCAGATGTAGTTTCATGTCACAGTAGAGGATGTGTACATGAGCTATGTATAGAAACTGAGAGAAGGGAGTCAGGCGGTAGTGCAGCGGGTTAAGCGCAGGTGGCGCAAAGCACAAGGACCGGCTTAAGGATCCCAGTTCAAGCCCCAGCTCCCCACTTGCAGGGGAGTTGATTCAAGGTGGTGAAGCAGGTCTGCAGGTGTCTGTCTTTCTCTCCCCTTCTCTACCTTACCCTCCTCTCTCCATTTCTCTCTGTCCTATCTAACAGTGACGACATCAATAACAACAATAATAATAACTATAACAACAAGGGCAACAGAAGGAAAAATAAATAAATAAAATTTAAATTTTTTTTTTAATTTAGAAACTGAGAGAGGACATTGAAGGAAGAGGACATTGAAGGGCCTCCACCCCACCCCCTGAAAAAATAAACCCACTCTGGTGAGGATGGTAGGTTCCCCAAATCACATGATCCTTGTCATTAGAGGCTGTTCAGCCTTGTCTGGTGGGTGTACATAGGAAGCCATTGCTGCTCCACACTTGTGCCTTAAAAAAGACCAGAGGACAAGATCATGGGCCTGATAACCTCATAGCCCCCACAGGAAAGGATGAGGGCTGTCAAGAACCTAATTTTCTATTCAGCTTATTTCATTTCACATAGTCTAAGCTGAAGCAAGCAGGCACTTAATACTTGTTAATAAATACATGGAAACACACATACCAGTGTGCCATAAAAATAGGCAAATACATGTTTGTGAGTGATATCTCATGGACAACACAGTATTTTCCATGTCCTCACAGAGTTAGTGCGCAGTGTTTTCCTGAAACAGCTGAAATGAAGGATAGATATACCTCAAAATCATACTAAGAGGTTGAATTATCAATAACATAATAAATGTTTACTCTCAGGGAATGAAATAAAAATCTGCACTTTGATTTTGAGCTATTCATGCCCAGCTGCCTCCCCTGAGACATTTCATCTGTCTCTCTGAGTAACCACACAAGTGCCCACTTCTGGATTCACACCTCAGATGCTTCAGTAAAATCCACAGTCCACACTGGGACTTAAAAGTGTCACCGGGAGTCGGGCAGTAGAGCACCTGGTTAAGCGCATGTAACACAAAGCATAAGGACTGGCGAAAGCATACCGGTTCGAGTCCCCGGCTCTCCACCTGCAGGAGAATCACTTCACAGGCAGTGAAGCAGGTCTGCAGGTGTCTCTCGCCCCCTCTCTGTTTTCCCTTCCTCTCTCCATTTCTCTCTGTCCTATCCAATTGTGACATCAATAACAACAGCAGAAATAACTACAACAAGGACAACAAAAGGGAATAAATAAATATTAAAAAAAATTTTTAAAGTGCCACCAACTTTAAAAATATCCTTCTTCAGTGAAGTATCATTGCCCCTCAACCAAGTTCATTCTCTTGTTTGTTTGCTGTTCCAGTTGCTCAGGTATCACATAGTAGTTATTACCCAATGTATCCCTCAAAAACAGCTACATTTCTTACTCATTCAAACAACGAGTGTTTACTGAGCACCTAACAAAACCCTCAAGTTCTGTTCCAGCACTGTGTACCATATAATGGAAAAGTCAACACAATATTGTATCTAGAGAGAACTTTGGAAGATAATAATTTAAAATGAATAAGCAAGCAGGCCACATAGAAAACATACTTTACCCTGTGAGAAGATGCTGCTTTGAACCCTAGGGGACCACATGAGAGCACCTACCAAAGGGAAGCCTCATGATTGTTAGGTAAACAGTATGTTCTCTCTCCCTTTCCCTCTCCCTCTCCCTTTCCCCCTCCCCCCTCTCCTTTTCCCTTTGACTCTTACCTTCTATCTAAAAACACAAAAAAGGGAGAGGGAACAGTCTGCCAAGAGAGGTGGAAGCCTTGAGGTGTGAAAACCTTGGTAGCAAAAACAGGAGTGGGTTCTTCACCTGTCGGGAGAGAGAGAGAGAGAGAGAGAGAGACTCTGGAACACGTGGCTAAGCGGGAACACAATGCAGTGCTCCTTTATTGATCAGAAAAGAACTGCCTTTATACCTTCCTAAGCGGAAGTGCCAGGTCAGAAAAGGAAATGGGTAGGATAGGGGGTGGGGAGAAGAAAAGAGCGGGGAAAGTAGCAAGCTTCCATCTAACTAGTGGGGATTAAACCAATGCCCTGAAGTCAAGGCAGGTCTCAGATAAAACAATGATTATGTAAATAGACCACAGCATCAAGCAGTGGAGCAGGGGGGAGCTGGCGTAATGCCCAACACCCACCTGCAGGGGGGTCCCTTCACAGGCGGTAAAGCAGGTCTGCAGGTGTCTATCTTTCTCTCTCTCTCTGTTTTCCCCTCCTCTCTCCATTTCTCTGTCCTAACAACGATGACATCAGTAACAACAACAATAATACCTACAACAACAATCAAAAACAACAAGGGCAACAAAAGGGAAAATAAATAAATAAATATAAAATGAAACAGAAGTGGGGAGGTTGCAAATAATTAACACTATGAAGTGTTCTGAAATGAAGTTAACAGGTTATGTAAGAAGATAATAACAGAGAAGATAGTTTAGAACCAGGAAACTGAGGACACACTATCCTCAAAATATCAGAAAAGGTAAAGGAGAGAAATTGAGAAACAGAAAGGGTATAATGAACCCAAATTGGATGTCAAGAGGGATAGATAACCACTGACCTACAGCCTTGCATACTACATTAATATGAATGCTTCTGCAGGGTTTAAGTAAGAAGGTGGCATACTATATAAATACCCCTGTTATGTGGATATTCTGCATTTTTACCTGTTCATTATCTGATAAATATTTGGTCTGTTTTCACTTTTGAGAAAGACTGTTGTGGGTAGTGCAGGAACAGTCATAGAAAGTTTCTGTTTTAATGTCTTTTCAGTTATGGTATTTACTAAGGAATAAATTGCTGAGTGACATACTAATTAAATGTTTAGTTTCTTGAAAAAAATACAAAAATTCCCCATAGTGAAAGTATCAATTTACATTATCACTTACGTGTTTGAGTGTTCTAACTTCTGCATATTTTCTACACGCTACAACATAGATGAATTTTGGCACACTATGCTAAATGGGAAAAGTCACCTGTAAAAGGTCTTGATTGTGCTTTACTCGGTTTAGTTTGTATATGAACTTTCCCCCAAATAGGCAGAATCCATAGATTTGAAAGCAGATTAGGAAATGTCAGGAGCTGGAGGAGAAGAAGAATAGAGGGGTGGGAGTGGGGCTGTAGTGCAGCTGCTTAAGCGCACGTGGCACAAAGCTCAAGGGCCAGTGGAAGGATCCCAGTTAGAGCCCCCGGCTCCCCACCTGCAGGTGAGTTGCTTCACAATCGGTGAAGCAGGTCTGCAGCTGTCTCTCTTTCTCTCCCCCTCTCTGTCTTCTCCTTCTCTCTCCATTTCTCTCTGTCCTATCCAACAACGACGACATCAATAACAACAATAACTGCAGCAAGTGCACCAAAAAGGAATAAATAAATAAATATTTAAAAAATGAAGAATGGAGGGGTAACTTTAGTGGGTACATAGTTTTCTTTTGAAGTGATGAACTAGAGTTCTCAAAGTTTTGGAATTAGTGGCAATGATTGCACAATAGTTTGAAATCATTCAGTGACACTAAATTGTGCACTTTAGGGTGATTAAAATGGTAAATCTTACAGTGTTTGCATTTTACCACAACAAGAAGGAAGGATTCATGACATTTGCAAGGAGAACTACTTAGAGGGGGTGGGGGGGGTGGTAGGGAAGGATACATGGAGATACCTTCAGGAGTGGATCTGACAGAGGACAGAGGGGCTCAGAGAAGCAGAAGGGCAACTAACTGGGTTATACAAAGAGGAGTGGAATTGAATTCCTCTGATGTTTTGTTATCTCTTCTTAATGTAGCCTCTTTGGTCCCCATCAATATACTCCTTCTGTCCACTGATTCATCCCTAGGTTGATCCTCCCACCAAGTTCTCTATCATACCAATACATTATTACATTTGTTAAATAAATAAAGTAAATTAGTAGCATCAGATATCTTAAGGCTGTGTGTGCAAACCTGCTGAGCCAGCTCCCCTCATGACACTGTTCCACCCTGTCTTCTTATCCCAGCCAACTTAGGGTCCTGGATTGCATGGAAGGAAAAACGCCCTGAAATCAATGTAGTATTTAACGGGAAGGCACTGGCACATGGCCAACTCAGAAACAATCTGCTGACTCAGAAAGCATTAGGAGAGCTTCTCAGGCCTGCCTGCTACATGGACTAGCCTTGGTGGAAGTCCTGGAAAGACAAATAGCAGTCATCAATCCCAAGGGAGAAAGACTTGAGTCCTCCCTCCTGCATCAGCAGGAGGGAGAGAGAGTTGCAACCTGGCAGCTCTGATCCTGAGATGGTAATGAGGAGCCTTCTGACACTGCATGAGGGTGGACTAGAAAGCAAGTCAGAAATCACCGTTTCCTGTTAGCAGCCTGACTTTATATGCTTTGGGGTCAGCACAGGCCAGGCCTGTTGGTGTGACTTTCCAGAGAAGGTGCGCTGGTCCCATTAATATGGACTCTGCCTCCTTCGACCCTGACAGGAATAAGCATGCTGTCATCCCTGGTGAACAAAGGTCAGGTACAAGGAGGAGAGTAGAACCAGGAAAAAATGAATCAAACTGACTTATGTGGCACCATTTGCTGTGCTCTCTTCTCTGTACTCTCTTCTTAGAGTACTGTAAAAGGGGGGGGGCAGCTAACTAGTTCCCTCCTGTCAGGCTCTAGACTGACTTTCAAGAGAACCAGTCATGTTTTAGGGATATGAGCATTTATTGAGAGAAGGTAAGGACAGAAAAGGAGAAAAAAAGTATAATATGGAGGCATGTATACCCTCAAGAAATGTTCAGGGCCTCCAGGTCTAGGCTTTATAGTCTCTTCAGAGGAAGGGCAGGAAAGGCAGGCCCCTCAGGGCATGTGTTTCAGCCTTTGTCTTCAGTTGCTCCATCTGCATTTTATGGCCTTCGCAATCAGGGAGGTGCAGGATGGAGACATGCTGGAGCCAACTCTGGTTCCTTCTTCCTCTGGTCCCTTCTTTGGCTTCCTGCTTTCCCAAAGCTGTCCTCCAACAGTACCAGCTTGCACCAATTACAAAGGGGCCCAGTGCTGAGCATTTAGACATTTCATTTGAAAAACAGAATTTCCCGTGGTGCATCCCGTGAGTACCCATTCATTGGGGAAACTGAGGATCCTTCCTAGCTGACTGAATCCACATGGATCCCAGTCACTTTCAAAGCCATTAATTGGCTAAGGAAGAAGGGCAAACGCTAGAAGAAGAAAGCGAAGAGTCAAAAGGAAAATTCACTGGAATCTACAGCCACTCAAACCCAAGTTCAACTATTGGCTATAATGCTTCCCAGTTGAGAGAACTTGAGAAGATTATTTAGAGATTAAAGTATCAGGTTCCTTCTCAGTCAAATGGATCTAATCACATGGACGTCATAAAACTACTGGTCAGTGTGTAAAGAAGACTATGTGAAGAGAAGCTATCTTGTAGTCTAAGTGCGGGGTTGGGGGTAACTCATCCAATAACACAATAGCTACATTTGCCAGTCTTCATTTATTTTCAGCTGTTATTATTGAATCATTGTTTTACGCAAACACAGAGCATTCTGTGGCTATACTGATCTCACCCAGAGTGAGAGGAGCAAATGTTACCAGTTATAAATGACTGACAGACTTGGTCTTATTCTCTCCTCATCAGATCCTATTTTTAATACTGATCAGGAAAACTGTATTTATTGCCTAAAGGAGAGAGCACCTCCCTGAGCCCCTAAGAATTAACACCCTCCATAGGACAGAGAAGGCCCACATATCTTTGGGCTCTGTGAGAGGAGAAGGCACAGGGAATTGGAGGGAAGCTCTGTGCCTGTCATCTGGGTATTCAGTGGCATAACTGAGGGGAAGGGTAACTTCCCAAAATATGTCTAGTGAGGTCTGCCTCTATATGGGACTCGTTATTCTTCAAAGTTCTGATTACTGTCTTTTAGAGAGATGACTTAGGGGGTTATGTTAGATGGTAGATTCAGGGGCTAGAGGGAAGTTGGAAAGCACTTTTCTCAGGTGAAGAGATTTAAAAAAAAATGTTTGTTGCAATTAAAACCTAAAAGCTTGGTGAAGTGAATGAATATATGTAATAAATTGGTTCATAATGAACTTGAAATGGAAACAGCAAAATGGCCATCAACAGTAGAATGTGTATGTAATTACATTTATACAAAATTAAACCACACTCGTTGATGGGGGTAAATTGGAGAATAATGTTAACTTGAGAAGGGATAAAATAAAAGTTCATAGAAAAAGGCTGCTGAAACTTTCTATTTCTTTTTTTCTCTTCTTTTCCCTCTTTTATTTCTGTCTTCCTTTCTTCCCTCTCTCCCTACTTCCCCCTTCTCCATTTCCTTCCTTCCCTCCCTCCCCTTCCCTTCCTTTCCTCTTTTCCTGTTCCTCCCTTCTCCTTCCTTCCTCCCTCCCTCCCTCCCTCCCTCCCTTCCTTCCTTCCTTCCTTCCTTCCTTCCTTCCTTCCTTCTCTCTTTCTTTCTTCTATGTTGTTACCAGAGCTACACCACTCCAGGCTGACTTTTTAAGACAGGGAGATAGAAGCAGAGAGGCAGAGATAGAGAGGGGAAAAAAAAAAAAAACTCAGGCACAGAAACCTCTTCCAGTGTGGTGTGAGGCAGGCTAGAATCTGGCTCACATGCATGACTTGGATTGCAGCACACTATCCAAGCTTGCTATTTTGCTGGGAAGGAATATTCTATTTCTTGATCCAAATAGTGGTTTCACAAGTGCTTTCATGTAGGGCAGGATAGCATAATGGTTATACAAAGAGACCTTTGTGCCTGAGGCTCCAAAGTATCAGGTTCAATCCCCCACAACATAAGCCAAAGATGATCAGTGCTCTGGTCTCTTTGTCTTTCTCTCTCCCTCTCCCTCTCTCTTTCCCTCTCTCTCTAAAATATGTATATTTAAAAAGAAAGATAATTTCTTATAAAAAAGTGTTTTATCTTGGGAAACTTCTTTTGTTTCTTTTTTAAAATTAGTATTGATTGCAACCAGGGTTATCATTAGGACTTAAGTGCCTACAGAAGGAATCCACCACTCTGGCTGGCCATTTCCCCCCCTTTTATTTTCCTTTCTTTGTAATTTCACAGGACAAAGAGAACTTGAGAGCATAAGGGGAGATAGAAAGGGAGAAAGAAGTAGGCAGGCAGTAGCGCAGCGGGTTAATCGCACTTGGCACTAAGTGCAAGGACTGTAGTAAGGAACCAGGTTCAAGCCACAGGCTCCCCACCTGCAGGTGAGTCGCTTCACAAGCAGTGAAGCAGATCTGCAGGTGTCTATTTTTCCCTCCCCCTCTCTGTCTTCCCTTCCTCTCTCCATTTCTCTCTGTCCTATCCAACAACAACAACATCAATAACAATAACAATAATAACTACAACAATAAAACAACAAGGGCAACAAAAGGCAGTAAATAAATATTAAAACAAGGGCAATAAAAGGGAATATATAAACAAATATTTTTACAAAGGGCCGCAAAAGGGAATAAATAAATATTAAATAAAAAGAAAAGCCTAACAAAAAAAAAGGGGGGGGGAGAAAAAAAAATGAGAGACCTGCAGATTCCCTTCCCCACACCTGAAGATTCCATTCTATAAATGGTGGGAAGCAGGGATTCCATCCAGGGCCCTTGCATCTAATAAAATATGTGCTCAACCAGGTCTGCAGCCACTGCTAACCCAACTCTCTTGTTTCTAAAACCATGATCTTTTAAAAAAAGTTTTGTTTATTTATTAATGAGAAAGATAGGAGTAGATAAAGAACCAGATATCACTTTGGTACATGTACTGCCGGGGATTGAACTCGGGACCTCATGCTTGAGAGTCTAATGCTTTAGCCTCTGTGCCACCTCCCGGACCACAAAAAAAAAAAAAAAAACATGATTTTTTTAAAAAAGAATTTATTTAGTTAGTCATGAGAAAGAGAAAGAAAGAACCAGACATCACTCTGGTACATATATGCTGTTGGGGACTGAACTCAGGACCTCAGGGTTGAGAATTCAATGCTTTATCCACTGCACCACTCCCCAGACCACTCTAAAACCATGATTTTTACTGTTTCTCCTGTGCTATTGTTAGCCCAAAATAAGTTTGCTCAAAGTCTAAAGTACTGGTAAACCCCAGTTTCCATGAGGTATTTAGAAGGTTCAGACCTTGTGGCTTTAGCAGGCATGCGTTCACTGTCATATACAGTCATCCCTCACTGCTTTGCTCTTCGACTTTTGCTGCTATTTTCAAATATATTCATTAAAAAAAAGTTGATTGAGACAGTGAAAATGACAGAGCATGCTCTCGGTTGTCTGACTTAATTATACACCCCGTGCTACAATTAAAATTAAAGTTACTGTACTCATGGACTGCCGGCCTATGTATTCGAGCACCCTGTAAATGTTTCAATGCCAGGTGGAACCACTCAACCACTCCTTGTGTCTGTTTGAAATCAGGTGTGGTGAAACCAAGCCAGTCAGAGCATGTTCCTCTTATACATCGTTACACATCTGAAGCATCTTTGCTCTTGGACTTATTTGCAATTTCTGAAAACCTTCTAAGCCCCAGAATGGCTCCTAAATGAGCTTTCATGCTTCTGAGGATGAAACTAAGTGCTGGAGGAAGATGCTTACCATCCAGGAGAAGGTGAAACGCTTGGTTATGATCAAAGATGACAAGAAAATCATGGAGGTTGCCTGCCATTACAATTTGAATGAGTCTACCTTTTGCTCCATCCAGAAAATGAAAAGAACATCTGTGCAATGACTACAGTCTCTTTCAACAAGGAAGCAGAGCTAAAGGGGTGTGATTTCATGTCTAGAGGACTCTAATAATGTTAAAACCCATATTTAGAAGGTTGTAAGCAGCTTTCCTATGCTCTATGAAAATAATTGATTTATAAATAATCCTACTTTGAGGAAATTCACTTATTGCAGTAGAGTCTGGAACTGATTAACTGCCTTAAATGAGTGATGACTGTATATCAATACTGCTTGTTTAAAGATGCTCTGTAATAATTTAAGGAGAATGCCATTGGACATCTTGTCCTTCCTACCTACTGAGTTAGTGTGCATAAGAAAAAATAAATGGGAATGTTGCTGAGGTCCTGCTTTCACCCTCAGAATGTTGACCACTGAGAAATATACTTTGAAATGTTTTGTGACAATTTCATCACAAAATCAACATAAGAAAATTTCAACTAAGGCCAGGTGGTGGTGCACCTAGTTGAATGCACACACTTATAATGTGCAAGGACCTGGATTCAAGTCCTTGATCCCTACCTACAGGGGGAAAGCTTTGTGAGTGGTGAAGCAGGGCTACAGGTGTCTCTCTGTCTCTCTTCCTCTCTGCCTCCTCCTTCCTATCAATTTCTGATGTCTCTATCCAATAAATAAATAAAGATAATAAAAAAATATCAGCTGACAAATACCCAAGAACTGCTCTTCTTTCTGTAATGACAAATTGAAGTAATTGAGAAACAAAATAACTTTCTCAATTTTAATATAATTAGATAAAGAATCTATATTTCTTTTTTAATTAATTTATTTATTTTCCCTTTTATTGCCCTTGTTTTTTTGTTGTAGTTATTATTATTGTTGTTATTGATATTATTGTTGTTATATAGGACAGAGAGAAATGGAGAGAGGAGGGGAAGACAGAGAGGGGGAAAGAAAGACAGACACCTGCAGACTTGCGGGGGCTTGAACCAGGATCCTTATGCCGGTCCTTTCACTTGGCACCATGCACGCTTAACCCACTGCGCTACCGCCCAACTCCCGAGAATCTAAATTTCTAGGCTGTGGACATATCTCTACTTTGGCTTCATGATGAAAACGAAAGCTAAAATGCCTTTCCCTGTTCAAACAATATTAATATAATATTAATGACTATCAAACTGAATGATATATTATCCATTCGTGACACCACTATGCCAGTGAATTAAAGTGTTTTCTTGAAGCCCAGACAAATGGGCATATGTTAAATTTTATAACTACTCCTACATCACCGACTATGGAGATTTTTTTCTAATAATTTAATGTTATAAATATCCCAACTATGAAATATTTGTGAATAGTTTTTCTCTCTTGTTTTTGGAATATCTCTTACAATTTAGTGAAGTTAATTTCTATGAAAAGAATTACTAGGTATGCAGAGTTGCGGATGCTGACAAATGCTTTCTAAAATTCTCTTCTACATGGTTGTTTTTGTTTGATGTTATTTTGTAGTTTTTTTTTAATTAATTAACTTCAACTTATACTACAAGGTTATTGGGATCAAGATTATTAAAGATCAAAGAATCTCTGGTCTAAGTGAGCACTTGAGGTTCTTAGAGAAGGGAATTCTGTGGAAGGCAGACTATATGGTTTTGAACTAAGCCAGGCTCTTGAAATAGGAACAGCCTCCTCTCAATATTTCTAAACCAACAAAAGTCACATGTCATATTCAAATCATATCTGGCTGAAATTATCTGCAATCTAAAATGACTTTGAAATTTTTCATATTAATGGTTTTGAATATAAAGAGTAATACATGAAATCTATAGATGCATATAATTTTAAATTGTTTATGTGTGAAGCTGGAAATATTAGAAACATAGCTCACGCAGATGAATAATATAATATTCAGCTGAAGAAGATCTACAATGTGGCCTAGTACCAGAAAGGACTTGTTCAAGGACACCAACAGGAGTTTAAGGAGTGGTCTGGGAGGTGGTGAATGAGATCCTGAGTTCAGCACCCCCACAGCAGCACATGTGCCAGAATGGTGTCTGGTTCTTTCTCTCTCTTATCCCTCTTATTAATAAATAAATACAAAAATACAATGTTTTAAATTTAAAAAATGAGTTTAAGGCAAGGGTCACAGTGTAGCAGACAAAAAAAAAAAAGAATAAAGTATGCATCTAGACATCTGTTTCCATATTTACCTTTGGTGGTATGCTCCAAAACCTGTACTTCTTTTGCAAAATGTCATAATATACTCTCCAGATTCTCAGACTTTTAATACTGTTTCCCTCAAAGCATACTGATTTATATGATAGAGAAAGAGAAATCAAGAGGAAAAGGGGATAAAGAGGAAGAAAAAAACAGAGACCTGGGGACCAGGTGGTAGCACAGCAGGTTAAATGCACATCACATGGAGCACAAGGACTGGCATAAAGATACTAACTAGTTCAAGTCCCTGACTCCCCACCTGCAGGGGGGTGGCTTCACAAGCAGTGAAGCAGGACTGCAGGTATCTATCTTTCTCTCCCCCTTTCTGTCTTCTCCTTCTCTCTCCATTTGTCTCAGTCCTATCCAACAACAGCAGCAATAACAAGGGCAACAAAAAATGGAAAAAAAATGGTCTCCAGAAGCAGTGAATTCATAGTGCAGGCACAGAGCCCCAGCAATAACCCTGGGGGCAAAAAAAAAAAAAAAAAAACAGAGAGAGACCTGCAGACCTGCTTCACCATTTGTGAAGCTTCTAACCTGCAGCTAGGGGCAAGGGGCTTGAACTGAGTCCATATGTATTGGAACATGTGCTCAACCAGTTGTGCCATGACCAGATCCCTAAAACATTTTAAAATAGCTTCTTAAAATGACATCGGTAAATTAGCAATTTGTTTAATATTTTAAATGAGGGGGCCTGATTTGCCATACCTATGACCCAAATTTGGGTCCAGCCTCTACCACACTGCGGGAAATCTTTGATGCTGTGATATTTTTACTGATCTTTACCTTGCTGTTTCTGTATCTTTCTGATTGAAAGTTTTGGCCTGGAGTCATGAAGCCCTGGCATTGACAGACCCCCCCCCAAAAAAAAAAAAAGAAGAAGAAAAAGAAAAAGATTGTTGAGTAAAAGAAAACATATCTATAGTAATCATAAAGGTTAAAATGTTTCTATGATTGTGTATACAGTAAAACTCAGAGTTCCCTTACAACCAGAATAAAGGAGGGAGCATGCCCCAACTTCATATGACACAGCAAATCCTCTCAAGTCTTTAACTGACTCAAGGGGAAACTTAATTTCTGAGTGAAATTCTTTTCTGGGCCATTATGCAAGGGGCATGGGGTAATATGAAGGTCAATATTATCTGCCAAAACTTTACTGTAAATGCAGAAGTTGATTTCATTCTTGGAGCTTTTAGTGTAACCTTCAATTAAAGTTAGAGGATTTGGCTGCCATCCAATGTGGGGATGGCCATTGTGTGAAGACCAGGATGATGTACTTCAGGTTTGTACTAAAAGTACTGCAGTGACCACTATTACATTCAGATTTCCAGAGAATGATCCATTAGCCTAGACTCTATCTAGATAAAGGTTGAAGTGTCCAAAAGGCAAGGTCAGCATGACCAAAGTCTGACCATTAGAATTACTTGTGAAAATTTTTGTTATCAATTTTGTGTTTTGCATTTTACATCATCATCATTACTTTACAAGAACCCTGCTCAGCTATGGCTTGTGGTGATGCCAGGAAATCTTTTGCATAATCACTGTGTTTTACCCAGGGTCTGGAATTATTTTTATTTTTAGCATAGTGCTTCAGATGAATTAACAACAGACAACTGGGGTCAGTATTTGGAGACAAATGGTGAGAAGTCTCTTCTTAAATTTGTTCTTCCTTTCTTCTGGCCTTTGGCAGGAGCCAGGTGACCAAAAAATCAAACAGAAAAAAAGGTAAGGGATCCTACATAGTATCTGTTAATAATATTCAGGTTTATGTGAAATATTACAACTAGATCATCATTTTAAGAGCTGCTTATGAGACCTTCATGGTTTAGGGAAATTCAGACCATGAGCCCATCCTGGCATGACTATTTCTTGTATTCATGAGACCCAGATATTCGAAGAAAGGCACAGGCCTGTTATAGTCATCTTTCTCACATGGCAATGCCTGTCTGCTTTGGCAAATTTTGATAAATGCAATGCCAAGTTGAGCAGTTTGCAACCACTGCAAGCAATATTAATCAAAGAAGAGGCTTGTAGATCTCTTGGGTACCATTGTAGCAAGGGAAAAGTAATCACATGTCTGATTTCTTCAAATGACACATTCTTTGGTTCATTTTTATAAAAAACCTAACAATCAGGCTGTCTTCTGTCCAATAGTTAAACCAGTATCACCAACTCCTGTGTAAAAAGCTGTCCCCTGGAGGCCAGTTCCTGATTTGTACTCTGCCCAGGTCCCCAAAACATTAAATAAATAAAAGTGAGTTACTGTTAATGATAGCCTAGTCTCCTCAGTTTAGATAGATTTTAATTGTGTGACAGTCAAATACACACACACACACACACACACACACACACACACACACACCCTGAGCTGTTAATTGGAATTACAAAACCTCAACCTAAATGTCAGGCTATGCCACAGAGAAACATGAACAGCTCAGTTTATTAATGACAAGTTCAAAGGCTGGTCTCATCATTCACTTCAGTGGGTACTCCAGCATTTCAGGCTCTCAGATTCTAATACCAATCAGCTTGATCACAGTGCTGACTTAGAAATCCAAGGCAAGTGAATGAACTGACAAGAACTCCTTTGCAGATTGTGTAGTCCACATGCAGAAATGTGGAGCATAAAAGCAAGAAGCACCTGTGTTGGATAGATTGCAAGGACTGCTTATTTGCCTCATTTATATCTTTTTATTACTGAGTTAGTGTTGAACATTGTGTGAATCTTTTTTTCTTCTTCTTCATTATCAAGAAGCCATAATGTCATCTGTCCCTGTAGAATTGCTTTGAAGTTTTAGAATAAAGTTTTGGTGCCTACTAAACACACAGTAGGTTGTTAAAATAATAACATCTAGTTTATTGGTATGAAAAGTATATAAATTATGGGCTAATCTTGATTCAGATAGTTAATTTTTCAAATAGGTGATTAAAAAGGAGGACTTACTCTCTCACGTCTTATCGTCAGGTCATTAAGATGACAAAATACAAAATAGCAGAAATTTGTGTTGAAAGAACAGTACCAGCAATCAACAGTGACCCTCACAGCATCCTAATCTAGTACAACGATATTGAACATTGAGTTTATGAGATTCTTCTCTGTGTAAAAGAAGAAACAACAATAACACAAAGTTGACTTAAAACAAATAACCTGGATCAGCAAGATACTTACTGTAGGCTTAGTCATGAGCCCGACCCAGGTTTGAGCCTGCTCCTTGCTGCACTGAAAGAAGCTACAGTGCTATGATGTCTTTCCCTCTGTCCATGTCTATCTCTGTCTTTCTATCTGTAAAAGTCAGCAGGAGGGGACTGGGTGGTGGCATACCTGGTTGAACACACATGTTACAATGCATAAGGACCCAGTTTCAAACTTCTGGTCCCCACTTGCAAGGGGGAGGCTTCATGAGTGGTGAAGCAGGTATGCAGGTGTCTCTCTGTCCCTTTCCCTCTCTATCGTCCCCTTCCCTCTCGGTTTCTGACGGTCTCTATCCAATAAATAAAGATAATTAAAAAAAGTTCTAAAAACAAAAGTCTGCAGGAGCAGTGAACAGTGACCAAAGAGGAACCAAAGAAGAATAAAAAAGAGAAAGAAAGAAAGAAAGAAAGAAAGGAAGGAAGCAAGCTATCCTTAGGCCTATAAACAACTATAAAACTATTTTATCAACTGCCTAATATTTTCATCAAATAGAATAAATGACTCTAGAAAAAAACAGCTATGTAAAGATGGGTATCTTAATATTTTCTTTTTTATTAAATTTATTTATTAAAAAGAAAGATAGGAGGAGAGAGATAAGGAACAAGACATCACTCTGGTACATGTGCTACTGGGGACTGAACTCAGGACCTCATGCTTGAGAGTACAGTGATTTATCCACTACACCGCCTCCCGGACCATGGTATCTTAATATTTTCATAAGAAATTCTTCAACAAGGATTCCATCTTGTTAATCTCCATTTGCAGACCCAGAATCTTTTCTTTAAGTATGGTTCTACCCCATATTCCTTGTAGGTGTCATCTCCCCCTGAGTCCCATATGGTGGGAACTCATTTACCATAAAAAAGAAGAAATAATTGGTTACTACTAGTAAGTTAACAGCAGTCAAATGCTTGCCCAAAGGGTTTTAAAAATGGAAGCAGTGAAGGGTTTTCTGGGTGCCTGGGAGCATCATCTATACCTTGGTGACCTGGAACTGTCCCTCCTCTTGATGTGGTAGGTGGAGAATAGTATGGTCTTAATTCACAGCATTGTATGTTAATGTACCATCAATGAAAGGTAAATTAAAACTATCTGTTCTCAACCATAAGCACTTGCTCCAAATTTGAGCCTAGCTACCTCAGACCATTGAAGTCCCAAAGATGTAATTCACCATGTATCATAAGCTTAACATCTACCAGTATTATGCATACTGCATGCATAGTTCACATTTCACAGAATTCCTCTCCCACTTTACTAATAAGAAAGAAAAAAAATAGGGAGATTAAGTTACTTTCCTCATCGCACATAGCTAAACAGTAACTTCTTTCTGCCTCTCATAAACCACTATTGGAATATAAATATCATCTAGGGCATTTTTTTCCCAGTGGGCCAACTGGTAGCACACCCAGTTGAGAGCACACATGAACATGTTCATGGGCTGAGTTTGAGCCCACACTCCCACTCCTTAAATGCTGGGGAAACTTCACAAGTGATAAAGCAGGTCTACAGGTGTCTCCCTCTCACTCTCTACCCCCCCCCCCCACACACACACACCTCAATTTCTCCCTGTTCTGTCTAATAAAAAGGAAAGGGAGAAAAAAAGGGAAATGGCTGGCAAAACCCTCGTGGCAATAAAAAAAAATATATTTTCAGTTTACCACCATAACCTCATCATCTAGCAAAGTATCTGGTTTAAAATATGCCCATAATAATTATCTGATGAGGGGATAATGTCAAGGACAACTGATGTTTAAGAGATAGGCAGAGTTATCTAATCCTCTTGTTTTCTTCTCTTCCTGACATCAAATTAAGTATTCTTCATATGTTTTTTCTATAGAACTTGCTGGCCTTGCTCAATGTTTTTGACTTTGTTCTCAGAGTCTCACATTTCTCATTCACAACAAGCACTAAATAAATTCCTCCCCTACTACCTCTGTACCTCCAGATTTGACAGAAAGAGAGAGAGAGAGAGAGAGAGAATCACTTAGAGTAGAAGAAGGAGTTGATGTCACTAGGGTGATAGAATATACCTAAGGCATTCAGAATAAGTCTTTGCTAAGTAAAATTTTATGACTTCTACATTTATACCAGGCATTTGAGTTAATAGAGACATTGTCAACTCCAAAACTACTTTATTAATAATCAGTGTACAATATTCTATAGTTTAGTGGGAGAGCTCACATTTTCCTTTCTAGATATCTCTTTTAGTGACATCAGAGAAAAGAAACACAAGAATGAGCCAAGAAGTACAGTGACATCTTTAAGGAAGGAGAAATACTATTATCTCATTTAATTCTGAGTTATGACTAAAGAGTTTTTCATATGTAATCAAATGTTTCAACATAAATATGAATCATGAAAAATGATAGAATTGAATTTTGAGTAAAAAGAAGTACAGTAAGTCAGAGTTCCTAGTTATACTTTATTTAGGCTTTTAGAGGTTGAGGATTTATTCTAGAGTAGAGATCTATTTTTAGGATGTTTCCAAATTTTTTCCATGAGTTTGTGAGTAATCTGTGCTGACTTCAGTGGGGTATCCAGATATTCTCTTTCCTTAAATTAAGTGTGCAAAAGACACAGACAGGAGGCAAGAGTAGTCAATCTCTGAGTCAAAACCAGGTGGGAATTCCTGTGTACTTGGACCTCCTGCTGCTTTTCTTTGATTGCACAATGGCTATTGATTGCTTTTCCTGGGGATCTGGTAATGATTGCAGTAAAATGTGACTTGGGAGACCTTCCTGTTCCATCAAGATCAATCTTGATGATGATTAACCTCGACCTCACCCTCACTTAGAAGGTGCAGTGTGGAAGAGAAAGCTGTGTGTGTGTGTGTGTGTGTGTGTGTGTGTGTGTGTGTGTGTGTGTGTTGGGGGAGGGATTAGTCATGTAGTGGTAGTGATGTAAGGCTGTAAGGTAGGAAAAATACTGGAATTATTTACTCTTACGCATCAAAAAGGAAAGGTGGGTCCAAAAAAGTCAACCCAAATGAGTGGCTGCAGGTGATACCCCTCACCCCCAGCTTTGTGTCTAACCTGTCACTTGCTCCTTGGATGAAAGTCTTTATCAGCACCTTTGCTTTAGTTTCTGCTTTTGGTTCTTCCAGATTTGAATATTTCTGTGCCCTCTACTCCTGAATGTGGGTATGTGAACAGTCATTTCATCTGAAAATTTTGCTTCTTCCCAGAATGTTTTAAGTTTCTGATGTGCATTTGCTTTTAAACCCATGACAGTTAGTACTTAACAGAAGTAAAACCATAGGGATGACGTTCTGGGTGGCCATTGGACACAGGTGTTCTTGTATCTCTCAAGAACTGGCTTCAACCCCTTCCCCATCGTATGTTTCAACAGAGGTTCAGTTACGAAGTTTCTAATCTCTCAACTCAAAAGCTATTTTTACACTTCTGTCTAATCCCTTCCTGATCCCTCCCTCCTTTGAAAAGTACCCTTATAAATCCCATTATAATGGCCGAAATGCAAGAAACTGCAAGGGTGAAAAGGGATTGGGCAGTTATGGTCTGAAAACTGTTATCATTTTGAGATCCAAAAGCTGGTATGATATTATAAAGGCAGTCACATTGCCATGTAGGCTAACTTGTCTTATATACATATAACTGCTTTAGCAAGGTCTTTTCTGCATTTTACCTTAGCAAATGCATAACTAATTTTTTAATTAGTGCTGGGCTAGTGTGGGGGTGCCTCTTCCAGGGCGCACACTCTCTGGGTTGGTGAGAAGAAGACCTGAGAGAGCCTGGGCTGCTACTCAATCAGCAATTCGAGGGAAATAACTCATGAACAGAGCTCGTGGCAGTGAGGCAATTCGATTCTTCATTGATGAGGGAGCCCAGGCTTTTAAAGGTCAGACCCAGGAAATGGCAAGTCGGAAACGGAAATGGCTTGACATAATTTGGAAAGGGGCAGAGAAAGGCAAAAGGGGGCTGGAAAAGGTAACTTCCTTAGCAACTGTTGCAAGGGTTTTAACTGGTAGGATAAATAATAATATCAAAGGAATGGAATGGGTGGGGATCTTTCAGGCAAAACAATGATTATCTCATTATTATTATTATAAGGGAGCAGGCCATAGTATCAGGAATGCAGGGTGCTTTGTGAGGCAGGGAGTCTGATAAGATGGGGCAAACCTCTGGTGATACTACTGTCCCTCCTTGCTTAACCTCGCGGTAGAGAGACTGACAGGATAGACGTTCTCCTCAGGTCAAGGCCTGCCAGGCTCTACCACATCCTCACAATTTCCCGACAAATTAGCTTATTTTTATTTTTATATTTTTATTAAATATATATTTATTTATTCCTTTTTGTTGCCCTTTTTATTTTTGTAACTATTATTGATGTCATTGTTGCTAGATAGGACAGAAAGAAATGGAGAGAGGAGGGGAAGAGAGAGAAGGAGAGAGAAAGATAGACACCTGCAGACCTGCTTCACCACCTGTGAAGCAACTCCCTTGCAGGTGGGGAGCCATGGGCTCAAACTGGGATCCGTAGGCTGGTCCTTGAGCTTTGTGCCACAGGCGCTTAATCTGCTGTGCTACCACCCAACTCCCAACTTTTTTTTTTTTTTAACCAGACACCATGAGTCTTGAACATAAGCCAACTTGGATGTCCTATTTATTTATTCATTCATGGAACCTATGTCTTCATGAGCTTACAACCTATTTATTTGTTTGTTTGTTTGTTTACTGGGGGATTAATGTTTTACAGTTAACAGTTAATACAATAGTTTGTATATGCATAACATTTGCCAGTTTTCCACATAACAATACAACCCCCACTAGGTTCTCTGCCATCTTCTTCTAAGACCTGAACTCTCCTCTGCCTACCCACCCCAGAGTCTTTTACTTTCAACTGTAATGCAAGTTCTGCTTAGTGCTGTCTTTTCTGATGTTTTTTTTCAACTTCTGCCTATGAGTGAGATGATCCCATATCCATCCTTCTGTTTATGGCTTATCTCACTCAACATGATTCCTTCAAGCTCCATACGAGATGGGCTGAAATGTGGCCGACCATCTCATTGCCTCCCTGGATGCAGCACACCAAGCCCGCTGGCAACAACTCATGGAAAGTCTGAACTTCACTCACTCAAGCAGGAAGGACTGGAAGCTTCTTCATAGTCTGGGTGCCGGTAGCCAACCCTCTCCCATCTCCCATCCTCCCGTATCTCCAAACTCAGTGGCCAGTCACCTAACTCAAGTTGGACGTGCTAAGATTGACCCAGACTGGAAAAGAGAAATTTCCCATGAGTGGTCATCCCACTTCCGTTTATCTTGTCCATCTCCAAAACTCTCTCCCTTTACACTGTCTGAACTGGAAGACGCTTTGAAGAGGGTTAAACCAGGAACGGCTGCTGGCTATGATAACATCACCCCAGAACTCATTCTTAACTTGGGCCCCATGGCAAAGAAGTGGCTCACTACATTCCTGTCCCACACCGTGGAATCCGAATCTATGCCCAAAATTTGGCATCATGCGAAGATAATAGCAGTTTTGAAACCAAAGAAAGATCCAACTCTGGCCGCCAGCTATAGACCAATTTCTCTCCTCTCCGTGTGTTACAAACTCCTTGAGTGGCTGCTTCTGTCACGAAT